>NW_028197112.1:2500-7500 GCF_037176805.1 Vigna unguiculata | reverse complement strand
CTTCCTTTCTTCAAACGGAACGAACAGAGATAGAATCAGAGCGATTCCTTAAAATCCTTTCTGGATATTCCTCAATGTGCCGACTATTCATGGAACGTGAGAAGCAGATGAATAATCATCTGCTTCCGGAAGAAATCGAAGAATTTTTTGGGAATCCTGCAAGAGCCACTCGTTCTTTTTTCTCTGACAGATGGTCAGAACTTCATCTGGGTTCGAATCCTACTGATAGGTCTACTAGAGATCAGAAATTGTTGAAAAAAGAACAAAAGAAACATCTTGCTTTTTCCAGGCGATCGGAAAAGAAAGAAATAGTGAATTTATTCAAGATAATTATGTACTTACAAAATACCGTCTCAATTCATCCTATTTCATCCTATCGAGGATGTGATATGGTTCCAAAGGGTGAACTGGACAGTTCCAATAAGATTTCATTCTTGAACAAAAATCCATTTTGGGGTTTATTTCATCTATTCCATGACCGGAACAGGGGGAGATACACGTTACACCACGATTTTGAATCAGAAGATATATTTCAAGAAATGGCAGATCTATTCACTCTATCAATAACCGAGCCGGATCTGGTGTATCATAAGGAATTTGATTTTTCTATGGATTCCTCCGGATTGGATCAAAAACATTTCTTGAATGAGTTATTGAACTCCAGGGATGAATCGAAAAAGCACTCTTTATTGGTTCTACCTCCTCTTTTTTATGAAGAGAATGAATCTTTTTATCGAAGGATCATAAAAAAATGGGTCCAGACCTCTTGCGGAAATAATGTGGAAGATCCAAAACCTAAAATAGTTGTATTTGCTAGCAACAACATAATGGAGGCAGTCAATCAATATAGATTGATCCGAAATCTGATTCAAATCCAATATAGCACCCATGGTTACATAAGAAATGTATTGAATCGATTCAATTGCAACTTCGAATATGGAATTCAAAGGTATCAAATAGGAAATGATACTCTGAATCATCGAACTAGAATGAAATACACGATCAACCAACATTTATCAAATTTGAAAAAGAGTCAGAAGAAGTGGTTCGATCCTCTTATTTTGATTTCTCGAACGGAGAGATCTATGAATTGGGATCCTAATGTATATAGATACAAATGGTCCAATGGGAGCAAGAATTTCCAGGAACATTTGGACTATTTCATTTCTGAGCAGAATAGCCGTTTTCAAGTAGTGTTCGATCGATTACATATTAATCAATATTCGATTGATTGGTCTGAGGTTATCGACAAAAAAGATTTGTCTAAGTCACTTTGTTTATTTTTGTCCAAGTTACTTCTTTTTTTGCCCAAGTTTCTTCTCTTTTTGTCTAACTCACTTCCTTCTTTTTTATTTGTGAGTTTTGGGGGTATCCCCATTCATAGGTCCGAGATCCACATCTATGAATTGAAAGGTCCGAATGATCCACTCTGTAATCAGTTATTAGAATCAATAGGTCTTCAAATCTTTCATTTGAAAAAAAGGAAACCCTTATTATTGGATGACCAAGATACTTCCCAAAAATCGAAATTCTTGATCAATGGAGGAACAATATCACCATTTTTGTTCAATAAGATACCAAAGTGGATGATTGACTCATTCCATACTAGAAAGAATCGCAGGAAATCTTTTGATAACACAGATTCCTATTTCTCAATGATATCCCACGATCCAGACAATTGGCTGAATCCCGTGAAACCATTTCATAGAAGTTCATTGATATACTATTTTTATAAAGCAAATCGACTTCGATTCTTGAATAATCAATATCACTTCTGCTTCTATTGTAACAAAAGATTCCCTTTTTATGTGGAAAAGGCCCGTATCAATAATTATGATTTTACGTATGGACAATTCCTCAAAATCTTGTTCATTCGCAACAAAATCTTTTCTTTTTGCGATGGTCAAAAAAAACATGCTTTTTTGAAGAGAGATACTATTTCACCAATCGAGTTACAGGTATCTAACATATTGATACCTAACGATTTTCCGCAAAGTGGCGACGAAGGGTATAACTTCTACAAATCTTTCCATTTTCCAATTCGATACGATCCATTCGTTCGTGGAGCTATTTACTCGATCGCAGACATTTCTGGAACACCTCTAACAGAGGGACAAATAGTCCATTTTGAAAAAACTTATTGTCAACCTCTTTCAGATATGAATATACCTGATTCAGAAGGGAAGAACTTGTATCAGTATCTCAATTTCAATTCAAACATGGGTTGGATTCACACTCCATGTTCTGAGAAATATTTACCATCCGAAAAAAGGAAAAAACGGAGTTCTTGTCTACAAAAATGCCTTGAGAAAGGTCAGATGTATAGAACCTTTCAACAAGATAGTGTTTTTTCAACTCTCTCAAAATGGAATCTATTCCAAACATATATACCATGGTTCCTTACCTCGACGGGGTACAAATATCTAAATTTCATATTTTTAGATACTTTTTCAGACCTATTGCCGATACTAAGTAGCAGCCAAAAATTTGTATCCATTTTTCATGATATTATGCATGGGTCAGATATATTATGGCGAATTCGTCAGATTCCATTGTGTCTTCCACAATGGAATCTGATAAGTGAGATTCCGGGTAATTGTTTCCATAATCTTCTTCTGTCCGAAGAAATGACTCATCGAAATAATGAGTTACTATTGATATCGACACATCTGAGATCGCTAAATGTTCAGGAGTTCTTCTATTCAATCCTTTTCCTTCTCCTTGTTGCTGGATATCTCGTTCGTACACATCTTCTCTTTGTTTCTCGAGTCTATAGTGAGTTACAGACAGAGTTCGAAAAGGTAAAATCTTTGATGATTCCATCATACATGATTGAGTTGCGAAAACTTCTGGATAGGTATCCTACATCTGAACTGAATTCTTTCTGGTTAAAGAATATCTTTCTAGTTGCTCTGGAACAATTAGGAGATTCTCTAGAAGAAATACGGAGTTTTGCTTTTGGTAGCAACATGCTATGGGGTGGTGGTCCCGCTTATGGGGTCAAATCCATACGTTCTAAGAATAAATATTGGAATCTCATCGATCTCATAAGTATTATACCAAATCCCATCAATCGAATCGCTTTTTCGAGAAATACGAGACATCTAAGTCATCCAAGTAAAGCAATCTATTCCTTGATAAGAAAAATAAAAAACGTGAATGGTGATTGGATTGATGATCAAATAGAATCCTGGGTCTCGAACACTGATTCGATTGATGATAAAGAAAAAGAATTCTTGGTTCAGTTTTCTACCTTAACAACAGAAAAAAGGATTGATCAAATTCTATTGAGTCTTACTCATAGTGATCTTTTATCAAAGAATAACTCTGGTTATCAAATAAGTGAACAACCGGGAGCAATTTACTTACGATACTTAGTTGACATTCAAAAAAAGTATCTAATGATTTATGAATTCAATACATCCTGTTTAGTAGAAAGACGTATATTCCTTGCTAATTATCAGACAATTACTTATTCACACACCTTGTGGGGGGCTAATAGTTTGCATTTCCCATCTCATGGAAAACCCTTTTCGCTCCGCTTAGCCCTACCTCCCCCTAGTAGGGGTATTTTAGTGATAGGTTCTATAGGAACTGGACGATCCTATTTGGTCAAATACCTAGCGACAAACTCCTATGTTCCTTTCATTACAGTATTTCTGAACAAGTTCCTGGATAACAAGCCTAAGGGTTTTCTTATTGATAATAGTGACTATATTGATGATAGTGACGATATTGATGATAGTGACGATATTGATGATAGTGACGATAGTGACGATATCGACCGTGACCTTGATATGGAGCTGGAGCTTCTAACTATGATGAATACGCTAACTATGGATATGATGCCAGAAATAGACCGATTTTATATCACCTTTCACTTCGAATTAGCAAAAGCAATGTCTCCTTGCATAATATGGATTCCTAACATTCATGATCTGGATGTGACTGAGTCGAATTACTTATCCCTCGGTCTTTTAGTGAACTATCTCTCCAGGGATTGTGAAAGATGTTCCACTAGAAATATTCTTGTTATTGCTTCGACTCATATTCCCCAAAAAGTAGATCCAGCTCTAATAGCTCCGAATAAATTCAATACATGCATTAAGATACGAAGGCTTCTTATTCCACAACAACGAAAACACTTTTTCACTCTTTCATATACTAGGGGATTTCACTTGGAAAAGAAAATGTCCCATACTAATGGATTCGGGTCCACGACGATGGGTTCAAATGTACGAGATCTTGTAGCACTTAACAATGAGGCCCTATCGATTAGTATTATACAAAAAAAATCCATCATAGACACTAATATAATTAGTTCTGTTCTTCATAGACAAACTTGGGATTTCCGATCTCAGGTAAGATCGGTTCAGGATCATGGGATCCTTTTCTATCAGATAGGAAGGGCTGTTTCACAAAATGTACTTCTAAGTAATTGCTCCATAGATCCTATATCTATCTATATGAAGAAGAAATCATGTGACGGGGGGGATTCTTATTTGTACAAATGGTACTTCGAACTTGGAACGAGTATGAAGAAATTAACGATACTTCTTTACCTTTTGAGTTGTTCTGCCGGATCGGTCGCTCAAGACCTTTGGTCTCTACCCGGACCTGATGAAAAAAATGGGATCACATCTTATGGACTCGTTGAGAAGAATTATGATCTAGTTCATGGCCTATTAGAAGTAGAAGGCGCTCTGGTGGGATCCTCACGTACAGAAAAAGATTGCAGTCAATTTGATAAGGATCGAGTGACATTGCTTCTTCGGTCCGAACCAAGGAATCCCTTAAATAGGATTCAAAATGGATCTTATTCTATCGTTGATCAGAGATTTCTCTATGAAAAATATGAATCGGAGTTTGAAGAAGGGGGAGGAGTCCTCGACCCGCAACAGATAGAGGAGGATTTTTTCAATCACATCGTTTGGGCTCCTAGAATATGGCGCCCTTGGGGCTTTCTATTTGATTGTATTGAAAGGCCCAATAATTTGGGA
>NW_028197111.1:30000-52623 GCF_037176805.1 Vigna unguiculata | reverse complement strand
TCCCTCCCCAAGCCGTGTTTGCAGTTTTCATTGCACACGGCTTTCCCTATGTATACATCTAAACCTTAATTACTTGCCTAGCAAAAGACTCTAAGAAAGTGAAATATAATATTTAATTCATTAACCCCGAATCTTGACTCTGACTACATGAGCATTTCAAAATCCTATATATAGATATAGAAGACTAAAAAAAATGATTTTTTTATCCTCATTGAATAAAAAGAAGGAAGTTCGTTTTATCAATTTACACCGATTTAAAAAATAACATAACCTATTTTCAATTATAAATAATTGACGAAATCGTTTCTTAAAAGAATATCCAAATACCAAATACGACCTCTATAAAACCTACGCAAAGTAAAAGAAGTTCTTGGAAAAATCAAAGAAAAAAGATCTTCTTCTGTAAAAAATTCTTGCAATAATTTTTCTGAACTTAATTTTTTCAAATAAATGCGCACAGTACTTTTATGCTTACGAGCCAAAGTTTTTATACAAGAAAACCGAAGTATATATTTTATTTGATAGAAACTCTTTTTTTTTGCAGATCCATTGTAATAATGAGAAAAATTTCTGCATATGCGCAAAAACCGGTCAATAATATCAAAATCAGATAAATTGGCCCAAACCGGCTTACTAATAGGATGACCCATTACATTACAAAATTTTGTTTTAGCCAATGATCTCATTAGAGGAATAATGGGAACTATTGTATCAAGTTTTTTTATAACAATTTTAATAAGAAATGAATTTTGCAACATTTGACTTCGTACTACTGAAAGATTTAGTGGAATACTTAAAAAATAGCCTAAAAAGTGAAATGAATACTGAGATAATTCGTTTATATAGATCGTTTCTAGTCCAGCCCAAATATCAAAATGACATTGCCATAAATATATAAAATAGTATTTCCATTTATTTATCAAAAAAGGAGTATTCTTTAAAACCAGAATTGATTTTCCTTGATATCTAACATAATGGATGAAAGTATCCTTAAAGAAGAAGAAAGTATATGAACAATTCTTAGTAGATACTTCTACAAGATGTTTTATTTTTTCATAGAAAAAAATTCGCTCAAAAAAAACGCGAAAATGTTTTAACTGTAACTGAGAGGATTTGTTACGTAGAAAAAGAAAGATAGATTCATATTCCCATACATATAAATTATATAGGAACAAGAAAATTCTTCGATTCCTTTTTGAAAAAAAAGTAAAAATCCATTTTTTTGGAGGAAAAAGACTATTCCAATTATAATAGTAATAAAAAAACAACCTTATTAAATGAAAGAAAGAGACATCTTTTATCGAATATCGCAGGATTTGAACCAAGATTTCCAGATGGATAGGATAGGGTATTCGTATATCTGACTTATGATTTAAATATATCAGTTGATCTTCGAAAAAGGGAAAGATCGAATGAATTGATTGAAAATTTTTATAAGATTTTACGATTTCTAATCCCCTTAAGGAAGAGCTAAATAATTGTAGAGAAAATAGAATCTCCACGACGATACCAAAACCTTCTAATATTATTTGAGAAAAAAAATGATAATTATAACCCACAAAAGTATTTTTTTTAGAATCATTAACAAAAAGAATGAAATGAGTCTGTTGATACATTCGAGTACTTAAACGTTTTACAATTAGTAAACTAAATTTATTGTTATAATCGACATTTTCTATAAAAAAGGACTCATGAGCATAAGCTAGTCCATAAATAGATTCCCGAAAAAAAAGTGGGTATAGGATGTCCTGGTATCGAGATCTACGGAGTTCTAAATATGCTTGATATTGCTCCATTAAAAAAAAAAAAGTCTATTTGGTCAAACAAAGAATCAGAGATTCATTGGATTATCAAATGATACATAGTGCGATATGGTCAAAACAGAAAATTATAGGTATAAATATATACCTAGAGAAGTAAAACCCATTAACGGACTCTCTCTAATCGATTTTTTGCCTAATTTTTGTTCTAGGATAACGAGCTAATTAAGAATCCTTTATTTTTTTTTTACCTAATCGCTCTTTTGATTTTGGAAAAAATATCTTTATCAATATACTCTTTCTTTTACACATTTATCGCTACCCCAAAATACCAAAAGATAATGGAAAATAGCTATATAGTTAGGACTCATAACAAAAATAAACCATTCACCAGAAAAGCTTTTCCCACATCAAGCACTAACCTATTTTTAACGTACAATTAGATGGGGTAATGATCCAAATAAAAAATAAATGAAAGCTCGATGCTTTTTGTTTCCCTATTAGAATTAGAACCACCAAGTTCTATCCCTTTATTAATCAAACCCAACGGAATTTTTTTTGTTACGAGCCAAAAATTCAAACAAAAATTTGAGCTGGATCCTAAAAGAATGAAATATTTTTAGAATTCTTCATTGATACGACATGCTACTTTTTCCAGTCATTCCTTTCTGGATCAGTCGTGGTTTTACAAGCTCTACCGATAGTATCGACGAACCCATTGCTTCATAGAAATGCGTAAAAAATAGAGTCGCTCTTAAAAGCCGAGTACTCTACCATTGAGTTAGCAACCCCATTACAATTTAAAAAATAAGGTGGATATTTATACCCAATCGCAATCAAAAAAATAAAATTACAAAATTGAATTGTCTAAAAAACTAAAAAAAGATATACCACCTATTTAAATACTATGTTCTTGAAATACTATGTTAGAGTTATCCATTATTATTATATATATAAGACTATATATATATTGGTATATATAGATCTAATATTTTCGTATATATATTCGTGTTTACCTTTCAATTCACTTACTTATTCATTAACAAAGTTTTTCTTGTTTGTCTCGCAGAAAGAAAACCAATGAACCTACCATTTGATGAAGTAATAACGCCTATTTAACGTAAGTAAGGTGATCAATTTATTCACGATCGGATTATATTTATTTGATACAGTGTTGTCAATATTAGTATTGAAAAAAAAATACAATCGAATAAATACAATCGAATTAATAAGATTTTCAATCTTATTAATTCGATTATTAGTATTATGTTAGAATTACTTATAAGAAAAATTATTTAAATATATATATATCTTTTTTTATTCTAAAATGATATTCTAAACTAAAAAAACGTATAAAATTATAGAAATATAGAAATCAATAGGAAAATACAAATTTCATATAGAAATGGAACAACTTCCCTATTATGTGAAATTCACATCGAAAAAGGCAATAGCCAGTTTCCCTTATAAATTGTAATCACTTTTTTCGTAAAATATCGTCTACTTACTATGCTTCTATTCCAATACGAAAGATAGAAATCTGTTTAATAATTAAGTATCTTTGTATTCGGCTCAATCCTTCTTTTAGGAAAAGATTGTGCCGAGTTTAATTGCAATTAATCCAAAGTATCCATTGCTTCGAATTCAAATAGTATCCATTGCTTCGAATTCAAATTTGATCTCCTTCCATACTTCGCAAGCAGCAGCTAATTCAGGACTCCATTTGCTAGCCTCACGGATAATTTCATTACCTTCACGAGCAAGATCACGTCCTTCATTTCGAGCCTTCACACAGGCTTCAAGAGCTACTCGATTAGCTACAGCACCTGGTGCATTTCCCCAAGGGTGTCCTAAAGTTCCTCCGCCAAATTGAAGTACGGAATCATCTCCAAAGATTTCGGTCAGAGCAGGCATATGCCAAACGTGAATACCTCCCGAAGCAACAGGCAGAACACCTGGTAGAGAAACCCAATCCTGAGTGAAATAAATACCACGACTTCGATCTTTTTCAACAAAATCATCACGCAGTAAGTCAACAAAACCTAAAGTGATATCTCTTTCCCCTTCAAGTTTACCTACTACGGTACCGGAGTGAACATGATCTCCACCAGACAAACGTAATGCTTTAGCTAATACACGAAAGTGCATACCATGATTCTTTTGTCTGTCGATAACTGCATGCATTGCACGATGTATATGAAGAAGTAGACCATTATCTCGGCAATAATGAGCCAAGCTAGTATTTGCAGTGAATCCCCCTGTTAAATAATCATGCATTACGATAGGAACGCCTAATTCTCTGGCAAATACAGCTCTTTTCATCATTTCTTCGCATGTACCCGCAGTTGCATTCAAGTAATGCCCTTTGATTTCACCTGTTTCAGCCTGTGATTTAAAAATCGCTTCAGCACAAAATAAGAAACGGTCTCTCCAACGCATAAATGGTTGGGAATTCACATTTTCATCATCTTTGGTAAAATCAAGTCCCCCACGAAGACATTCATAAACAGCTCTACCATAATTCTTAGCGGATAACCCCAATTTAGGTTTAATAGTACATCCTAATAGGGGACGACCATACTTGTTCAATTTATCTCTCTCAACTTGGATGCCGTGAGGCGGACCTTGGAAAGTTTTAATATAAGCGGTTGGGATTCGCAAATCCTCCAGACGTAGAGCACGCAGTGCCTTGAACCCAAATACATTACCGACAATAGAAGTAAACATGTTAGTAACAGAACCTTCTTCAAAAAGGTCTAAAGGATAAGCTACGTAAGCAATATATTGATTTTCTTCCCCAGCAACAGGTTCGATGTGATAGCATCGTCCTTTGTAACGATCAAGACTGGTAAGCCCATCGGTCCACACAGTTGTCCATGTACCAGTAGAAGATTCGGCGGCTACCGCAGCACCTGCTTCTTCAGGTGGAACTCCAGGTTGAGGAGTTACTCGAAATGCTGCCAAGATATCAGTATCTTTGGTTTCATACTCAGGAGTATAATAATTCAATTTATAATCTTTAACACCAGCTTTGAACCCAACACTTGCTTTAGTCTCTGTTTGTGGTGACATAAATCCCTCCCTACAACTCTTGAATTAAGAATTCTTGAAACAATAAGGTCTACTCGATATGACTTAGGAGTTAATGAAATCTTTTACAAAAATCAACTACTATTATCAATTAATCCCAAAGGTTCGTTATGTTATTATTAAATTAAACGATGGTATTTGATTTGTCAAATACATCATTATTGTATACTCTTTTCTATGTATGGCGCAACCCAATCTTTTTTTTTTTTCAATTTGATCTTATTTTTTAATTTTGAAATCGAAAGATCTAATCTAAATAATAATAATAATTTATTCTTAATCTTGACAGTGATATATGTTGTCTATGTAAATCCTAGATGTAAAAATAGGCAGCTTTCTCCCCGGAAAATAAAAAAAGAGGTCAAAAAATAGGGAAACAGAGGGTAAGTCTAAAAAATTGTCTACTGAGGAAATACGAAAGCCAATGATAAAAAAAATGAATTCTAAATTAAGGTACAGGTTCGAATTCCATACAGAATATAGATGATATTTTCTAGAATGATAGAAAAAAAGAAAAGACTTTCGAAAGATTTTATCCAATTGAAATTTTCAAAATAACTGCAGTAAGCTTAAGAATTCAATAATTGAATTTGAATAAGTAAGTAAACAGTTAAAGAGGATTGATGGAATAGTACCAAAAAAATGGAGTACTAACTCCCATTTCTTATTTCTTTTTGAATTAACCGATCAACTTGCTTTCTTATCGAACATTTCTTTTTGATTTAAAAACTTTTTCGGAAAAAAAAATTGGCTTTTGATATGCGAATAAATCCTCCTACTTCCGGTCCTGAAGTTTCTTCGATTGAAAAAAAAAATCTGGGACATATTGACCAAATAATTGGTCCGGTACTAGATGTAGCCTTTCCCCCGGGGAAGATGCCTAATATTTACAATGCTCTGGTAGTTAAGGGTCGAGATACTGTTGGTCAACAAATTAATGTGACTTGTGAAGTACAACAATTATTAGGAAATAATCGAGTTAGGGCTGTAGCTATGAGTGCTACAGATGGTCTAATGAGAGGAATGCAAGTTATTGACACAGGAACTCCCCTAAGTGTTCCAGTAGGCGGAGCAACTCTAGGACGAATTTTCAACGTGCTTGGAGAGCCGATTGATAATTTAGGTCCTGTAGATACTCGTACAACATCTCCCATTCATAGATCTGCGCCTACCTTTATACAATTAGATACAAAATTATCTATTTTTGAAACAGGAATAAAAGTAGTAGATCTTTTAGCTCCTTATCGTCGTGGAGGAAAAATAGGACTTTTCGGTGGAGCTGGAGTGGGTAAAACAGTACTTATTATGGAATTGATCAATAACATTGCCAAAGCTCATGGAGGTGTATCTGTATTTGGCGGAGTAGGTGAGCGTACTCGCGAGGGAAATGATCTTTATATGGAAATGAAAGAATCTGGAGTAATTAATGAACAAAATATTGCAGAATCCAAAGTAGCTTTAGTATATGGTCAAATGAATGAACCACCCGGAGCTCGTATGAGAGTTGGTTTAACTGCCCTAACTATGGCGGAATATTTTCGAGATGTCAATGAGCAAGATGTACTTCTATTTATCGACAATATCTTCCGCTTCGTTCAAGCAGGATCTGAAGTATCTGCCTTATTGGGTCGAATGCCCTCTGCTGTGGGTTATCAACCCACTCTTAGTACTGAAATGGGTTCTTTACAAGAAAGAATCACTTCTACCAAAGAAGGGTCCATAACTTCTATTCAAGCAGTTTATGTACCTGCCGACGATTTAACTGACCCTGCTCCTGCTACGACATTTGCACATTTAGATGCTACTACTGTACTATCAAGAGGATTAGCCGCCAAAGGTATCTATCCAGCAGTAGATCCTTTAGATTCAACCTCAACTATGCTCCAACCTCGAATCGTTGGTGAAGAACATTATGAGACTGCGCAACGAGTTAAACAAACTTTACAACGTTACAAAGAACTTCAAGACATTATAGCTATCCTTGGCTTGGACGAATTATCCGAAGAAGATCGCTTAACCGTAGCAAGAGCACGAAAAATTGAGCGTTTCTTATCACAACCTTTTTTCGTAGCAGAAGTTTTTACCGGTTCGGCTGGAAAATATGTTGGTCTAGTAGAAACAATTAGAGGGTTTAATTTGATTCTTTCTGGAGAATTAGACGGTCTTCCTGAACAAGCCTTTTATTTGGTAGGTAATATCGATGAAGCTACTGCGAAGGCTACGAACTTAGAAACGGAGAGCAATTTGAAGAAATGACTTTAAATCTTTGTGTATTGACCCCCAATCGAATTGTTTGGGATTCAGAAGTGAAGGAAATCATTTTACCTACTAATAGCGGACAAATTGGAGTATTACCTAATCATGCGCCTATTGCCTCAGCTGTCGATATAGGTATTTTGAGAATACGTCTTAAAGACCAATGGTTAACAATGGCTCTGATGGGGGGGTTTGCTAGAATAAATAATAATGAGATAACTGTTTTAGTAAATGATGCGGAAAAGGGTAGTGACATTGATCCACAAGAAGCACAGCAAACTCTTGAAATAGCAGAAACTAATTTGAATAAGGCTGAAGGCAAGAGACAAACAATTGAGGCAAATCTAGCTCTTAGACGAGCTAGAACACGAGTAGAGGCTATCAATGTTATTTCATAACAAGTTGAAATTGATGCGTCCCAATATCCGAAAACAATAAAAAGAAAAAAGAAACAGTCAGAAGAAAAAAGTAAGTAGAAAAGCTTATTAGATACCACAGTCAAAGGTATCTAATAAGTTATAACTATACCTTACCTACTATTGGATTTGAACCAATGACTCCCGCCGTATGAAAGCAATACTCTAACCACTGAGTTAAGTAGGTAATTTAGGACTCCTCCTCAAAAAAAAAAAAAGAAGAGTACCCATCTATCAGATTAATTGATTATAAATGTAAAATTACTGATAAGCAATACCAACCCCCGTTCAAGGGATTCGATCATGTAATATTCATCTTGACAAGCAATTATCTTCATACTATGATAAAATATGTATCAAAAACACAAGGGCTGTAGCTCAGTTAGGTAGAGCACCTCGTTTACACGAGCGCCAATGCTTTTTTTCAGAGGAGTTCATCTTGTAATTAAAAAAGTTTATCTTATAGTAAGAAATCGGTGTCTTACTCCATTTTAAGGAACAAAACAAGAGAACACTAGCCTGACAAAGGGTTTAGCCATAAAATCGAATCCATAATTGATTTGAGATATTGATAAGGTGAATACCCATTTCTCGTCAATGCTAAACATAAAGGGTATAGGGACCTAAAAAAGATTATCTTTTCTTCCTATTTTATGAACTTTAAGGTGTATGAAGTGTCATTTCTTATCTTCTATTTTAATTTTAGTAGGTGGATAAAGAGTCCATTTAACTTAAGTTGATCTAGGCCAGAAGCAGACCTACGTCAAGATAATCCTTCTTTGAAACACTTTGGTAGTGCTCTTTGATTGTTATACAAATAAAAAAGAAGAGCATAGGGAATCATCTCTTTATTCTTTACTGTAAAAAAAAAAAAAGATGGTGGACTAACTAATATTTTTATCAGTTAATGAAAAAGCTCAATGCAAAAAAAAATGCATGTTGGGTTTTGAAAACAATTTAAATCATTTAGATAATAATTAGTTTGATCTGTTTTACCGAGAAGGTCTACGGTTCGAGTCCGTATAGCCCTAATATTCCTACAGATACTAATAATATTAATACTATTTTGGATCGAATAGATCTCATTACTAAGACTATTACTAAAAAAAAAACAATTTGTAACTTTCTATTCGAACATATTCATATTCGATAGAATAATATTAATATTAGTATATTCAGCTAGTCTAAAAAAATGGAGACTTTAGACTAAAAATGAAAATGAATTTGGTATATTTTCTACATTCAGAGGAGTACTTTTATGTTTCTTCTTTACGAATATGATATTTTTTGGGCATTTCTAATAATATCAAGTTTGATTCCTATTTTGGCATTTCTAATTTCTGGAATTTTAGCCCCCATTAGCAAGGGACCGGAAAAACTTTCTAGTTATGAATCCGGAATAGAACCAATAGGCGATGCTTGGTTACAATTTCGAATCCGTTATTATATGTTTGCTCTCATTTTTGTTGTTTTTGATGTTGAAACGGTTTTTCTTTATCCATGGGCAATGAGTTTCGATGTATTAGGGGTATCCGTATTTTTAGAAGCTTTCTTATTCGTGCTTATCCTAATTGTTGGTTCAGTTTATGCATGGCGAAAGGGGGCATTAGAATGGTCTTAATTCTTGACTATTTAGACAATTAGAAAAAAAAATATTGAGACAATTATGAATTCCATTGAGTTTCCCTTACTTGATCAAACAACCCAAAATTCAGTTATTTCAACGACATTAAATGATTTTTCAAATTGGTCAAGATTATCCAGTTTATGGCCGCTTCTTTATGGTACGAGTTGTTGCTTCATTGAATTTGCTTCATTAATAGGATCACGATTCGATTTTGATCGTTATGGACTAGTACCACGATCGAGTCCTAGGCAGGCGGACCTAATTTTAACAGCGGGCACTGTAACTATGAAAATGGCCCCTTCTTTAGTTCGATTATATGAACAAATGCCCGAACCTAAATATGTTATTGCTATGGGAGCCTGTACAATTACGGGGGGGATGTTTAGTACCGATTCTTATAGTACTGTTCGAGGCGTAGATAAGCTAATTCCTGTAGATGTATATTTGCCGGGCTGTCCACCTAAACCGGAGGCCATTATAGATGCTATAACAAAACTTCGTAAGAAAATATCTCGAGAAATATATGAAGATCCAATGAGTTTTCAACGAGAGAATAGATGTTTTACTACCAACCATAAGTTTCATGTTGGATACAGTACTTATACTGACAATTATGGTCAAGAATTTTTCTATCAACCGCCATCTACTTCAGAGATATCGTCTGACACATTTTTTTAAAGTACAATAATAAAAAGCAATTCCTTTTTTAAAAATTTCATCGTATTTTAAAAATTTCATCGTAATAGAAAATACTAATACCAAACTCATAAAAAAAATTTAGGAGAAGCAAAAAATGCAAGGTCGTTTGTCTTCTTGGCTAGTCAAACATGGACTAATTCATAGATCCTTGGGTTTCGATTACCTAGGAATAGAGACTTTACAAATAAAGCCCGAGGATTGGCATTCCATTGCTGTCATTTTATATGTATATGGTTACAATTATCTACGTTCTCAATGTGCCTATGATGTAGCACCCGGAGGACTCTTAGCTAGTGTATATCATTTTACAAGAATAGAGTATGGTATAAATCAACCCGAAGAGGTATGCATAAAAATATTTGTATCAAGAAAAAATCCCAGAATTCCTTCGATTTTTTGGGTTTGGAAAAGTGCGGATTTTCAAGAAAAGGAATCTTATGATATGTTGGGAATCTCTTATGATAGTCATCCGCGTCTAAGACGTATTTTAATGCCCGAAAATTGGATAGGATGGCCTTTGCGTAAAGATTATATTGCTCCAAATTTTTATGAAATACAAGATGCTCACTAAATGATAAAAATAATAAACTAATCCAAACTTCTGCAACCCCAGTCAAAGAATATAAGTACATTCTGTTATAGATCAGACAAAATAATTGATTGACATTAAATCAGGCAGAGTAATGGAAGTTGCATTCAGATATTATTATGTGAGAAATCACAAAATTCAGAAATAATAGAATGAATAATTATAGGGTTTAAAATAGGATGGATAGGAGTTTCTTAAGATTCTAAAACAAAAACAATACTGAGTTCTTATCAGCCAAGCCAATAAAAGAAATAGGATGAACTGCAAAAATTCTTTATCTTTATAATAAACTAATTCTTTATCTTTATAATAAACTATATAACGTGCACATCACCATCAATTATACGGCCACGAAAAAAAAAACACAAAGAAAAGGGCTCGATTCTATTTTGGTAATCCTTCTCAGATGAATTCTTAATATTCTCACTCCACCCCAGAACTTCGACTTTTAGGTCTTTTAACCAACTAATTAAACCACTCGAATATTATGGAAATAGAAACCTTTTTTTGTATCGCAGAAAAAAAAGGAAAAAAATAGATAAAGAATTCATTATCTATATATCTATATCTATATATATATAGATACTATAGATAAGCGAATATACCTAATAAAAAATTGCATCTATTCTTTAATCATCTAGGAAAAGTATATCTACAGATACCTAAATAGATCAAAGAAATATGTTATGTATCAGAATCTAGAAGAACACAAATTTGTATGAGTATCTATCCCCCATATTCATTAAAATGAATATGGGGGATAGATACTCATACAAATGAATCTTGTGTCAGGAACCAGATTTGAACTGGTGACACGAGGATTTTCAGTCCTCTGCTCTACCAACTGAGCTATCCCGACCATTCTTGAAGCTTAATACTTTGATTTTAAAAGATTTTTAAAATCTATGTTAATGAATCTATATCAACTAAGTAAAAAAAAAGTTTGTAAGTGAGTTTCCGCAGTAATAATTATTTTTTATTGTTAATCGTTAATTACGCATATGAAAATTCCTTGCTAAAAAATAAGATATTAATTTATACATTTCTGATTAAAAAAAATTCTATGTGTTTCACATATATATTTATATCTATTCCAAAACTCGTCCCTTGTCATTATGATAGATAAGAAAATTATGATAGATAGGAAATTGATGAAAATAAAAATTCCAATTTCGTTGGGAAATAATAAATCGAATAAAACACATAAATAAGGACTTCAAGATAGAGAGGATATAGGAAAAAAATTAGAAAATGAAAAAGTATTTTTGGGGATAGAGGGACTTGAACCCTCATGATTTCTTAAGTCGACGGATTTTCCTCTTACTTTCAATTTCATTGTTGTCGGTATTGACATGTAGAATAGGACTCTATCTTTATTCTCATCTGATTTATCAGTTCTTCAAGGGTTTTAGCCGATTATGATGAAGTGAATAATTTCATCAATAAATATTCCATCTTTTCTTCAACTTCGAATTGATTTGATTCACATTTTTCATTTGTGAATATTTTTATCACAAATAGATCTTCAATAATAAAATAAAAAGTAACAAATTGAAAGAGTATTTCAGTATATATATATGTTTCTAAATGTTTATCTTTGATCCATTCCTGTAATTTTGGTGAAAGGATTCTTTTACTAATGCAATAAAAAAAGTCGTCAATTTCGTTTGTTAGAACAGCTTCCATAGAGTCTCTGCACCTATCCCTTTTTTATTATCACTTTCTGAATTTTTATTTGTTTTCAGAAAACAGGATTTGGCTCAGGATTGCCCATTGTGAATTCCAGGGTTTCTCTGAATTTGAAAATTATTACTTGGTAAGTTTCCATACCAAAACTCAATCCAATTAAGTCCGTAGCGTCTACCAATTTCGCCATATCCCCATCTTTTTTTTTATTTGAATCTGATTATAATAGAATGCTTTTTTTTTCATTTCTATTATGAGAATTATGCGGGAACTTTTGAATTCATTAAATACATATTATTTTATTAAATATTAAAAACCCCTTTCTCCAATTTTATAGATTTTATTTCATCTATATTGGATACCTTTATTTGTTTGAATCAGAACTAATTCTAATATCTATATATTAACAATTCAATATACACAGATATAGACCACATATCTACTTATCTTCTATGTACCTACTTATCTTCTTTTTTCATACAATTTAGAATACTCGAATGGTCGATTCTTTTTTTTTTTTTGTTTTTGCTTAAAAAAAAAAAGAAAATAAACAATCCATTTATTCATATACAATTTATATAACTAAAACGAATCTAGTGGCTAAAAAAAACCATTCTTTTAATTGAATATAATATAGAATTAGACATTTACTTAGAAATATGGAATTCCTTAATAAATATTTACTAAAATTTATATTTATTCAAATTTACTTTAAGTACTAATAAATAATCTTTTTGAAAGAAATCAATTTAATAATATATATCTAGAATAGTAGATCGAAATAAATTATATTAAATAAATTATATTAATATAATATTAATTATTATCTTGCACTTTATGTTATCAGATAAAATAAATAATAGAAATAATAAAAATTGGGTTTGATTTTCTATATTTTCTTTCTCTATTTTTGATGTTTGTATTAATTTGAATTTTGTTATAAATAACTAAAAATTGATAACTAAGATCCCATTCAATTCTTCTGCATATGTATATTTCGTTTACATTAGCCGGTTTAGCTCAGAGGTTAGAGCATCGCATTTGTAATGCGATGGTCATCGGTTCGAATCCGATAACCGGCTTTTCTCTATTTGTTTTTTACATAATTGATAATATCTTTTTTAGAAATAAAAAATTGGGAGAGTTCGATCTCTGCGGAAGAAATCAAGAAATTAACCTACTTTTTTGTATTCTTTTATATACAATAAATTCGGATATTGATAAAATTCATCTAATTCTTCTTTGTACTATAAAACTTTAGTAGATTTCGCTTCATTTAGAATTCTATAATATTTTTCATTTCGTTTAGTTTTCATTTCGATTTATAAGATTTTTCATTTTAAAAAAGGAGTTTTTATGTCACGTTACAGAGGACCTCGTTTCAAAAAAATACGTCGTCTAGGATATTTACCAGGACTTACTAGTAAAAGGCCAACAGTCAAAAACGAATTTCGAAATCAATTGCGCTTCAGTAAAAAATCTCAATATCGTATTCGTTTAGAAGAAAAACAAAAATTGCGTTTTCATTATGGTCTTACAGAACGACAATTGCTTAAATACGTTCGTATCTCCGGAAAAGCTAAAGGATCAACTGGTCAGGTTTTATTACAACTACTTGAAATGCGCTTGGATAACATACTTTTTCGATTGGGTATGGCTGCGACTATTCCTCAAGCCCGCCAATTTATAAACCATAGACATGTTTTAGTTAATGGTCGTATAGTGGATATACCAAGTTATCGTTGTAAACCTCAAGATATTATTACAGCAAAGGATGAACAAAAATCTAAAACTCTTATTCAAAATTATTTTGATTCAGCCCCCCATGAGAAATTGCCAAATCATTTGACTGTTCACCCTTTCCAATATAAAGGTTTAATTAATCAAATAATAGATAATAAATGGGTTGGTTTGAAAATAAATGAATTACTGGTTGTAGAATATTATTCTCGTCAAACTTAAACTTAACTAAAATAACAAGAGTTTTTTTTACAAGGATTTTCTGCTATTCATATATCATAGACATGGATATGCGAAAATTTTTATTCCTTGCCCACCCGTTATCCACTATTTTTTGTATTACCGAAAAATGAGGAATATAAAGTTGTCCATATCAACAAACAAATTTGAAATATGAAATAATGGTATGCATTGGGATGAGTAATATTGATGAATTTGGTAAAGATTCGGAAAGAGAGGGATTCGAACCCCCGGTAAACAAAAAGCCTACATAGCAGTTCCAATGCTACGCCTTGAACCACTCGGCCATCTCTCCTATATAATGATGCCCAGAAACCGGTTGAATGTTGAATAGTGAATCAATCCTATTTTTCATAAATGCATAAAACCTATTCAAACTATAAAAATACAAAGTAAAATTAAAAAAAAACCTCCTACAAGGTCTTAGGATAAACAAATTTGATTGATGAGTTCATTTTTACGTTATTTCGCACTGTATTATAATTATACAATTCCTTTATTTGTGGGATTGATTTCTCACACCATGATTAATTAAATTATAGAATGGATTTCTACCTATGCCTAGATCTCGGATAAATGAAAATTTTATAGATAAGACCTTTTCAATTGTAGCCAATATCTTATTACGAATAATTCCGACAACTTCAGGAGAAAAAAGGGCATTCACTTATTACAGAGATGGTGTGATTTGATTCCATTTTTTTTGACCGATTTCGGTCAAAAAAAAATGGAATGGAAAAACCCCACGCGTGTTGAAGGTGAAATTTGTAAATAAAAGGATTAATTCCTTCTGTCGTGTATCCTCGATTAATGAAGCCTTATATGCTTGAATTTTAGGTTTCTAGTATTAAGCGAAAGGTTATACCTATACTTATGGGGTTAGGTCAACCCCAAATTACTAGTACTGATAGGCAACATTGGGAAAGAAGCACTACGCTTGGGAATCAAGGACACGAAAACTTTGTATCTATCTATATCCATGGCTTATCGAGATTGGGACTAACAGGAATGGTTGGGACAATAAATATCCATCTCGTTCATATTTTGGATACCCATAGAACCATCGAAGATTATTGAGGTGACTAATTCCAGGAAATTAAGCAGCGTAGAGGACAAAGAAATTGTTGAAGTTCTTATTTTTTTTTATCAAGTACCTACATACTTAATGTTAAGAAATAATTTTTGACAGGAAGGTTGGCTAGAGATTTATTGTAAAAACACTAGCTCTGTTCAGTTGAGAATGAGAATACTGGAATATTTTTTGATTTGATGGATTTTTCTCATTACACACATAAGGGGGGAGCCGTATGAGATGAAAATCTCACGTACAGTTCTGGAGCGGAGATTCTTTGAACCGAATGACGACCGTAACGGATGTCAGCTCAATCTGAAGGAAATTATGCAGAAGCTTTACAGAATTATTATGAGGCTATGCGACTGGAAATTGATCCCTATGATCGAAGTTATATACTTTATAACATAGGCCTTATTCACACAAGTAACGGAGAACATACTAAAGCTTTGGAATATTATTTTCGGGCGCTCGAACGAAACCCATTTTTACCCCAAGCTTTTAATAATATGGCCGTGATCTGTCATTACGTGCGACTATCTCCACTATAGAAAGAAAAAAGAAAAGAACAAGCAAATCCACAAATTTTAATATAAGAAATATAGAAATATAAATAATTATAAATAAGAAAGGCTTTCTACATATATATATCGTTCAAAACAACGATTTTTATCAGCTGTAGCAAAGAAACTTCATAGAAGTAAAAATATGAAGAAATCGATATGTCTAGATACCCTCTTTTTCTATGGATAAAAGATCTAATTGATAAAGGAAGCATCGTAAGGATCAATTAACACGGTTTTCAATCGATATAATAAAAACTGCTTCCTTATCTCATGATAAATAAAGAAGTCAGGAATCCACTTATGTAATAAAAAGGATCCCCTGGTATTTTGAGCAGCGGTGTAGTATCAAATCCCAAAGATAGAAAGTATTTTCTCTTTACTTATAAGAACTTATAAGATAAGAAAGAAAAAACTTTTACCAAGATTCTATAGAAATGAATCTATCATATATTTTTGTATATGATATATAAAATCGAGATAGTTACCTTTCAGAAAATTAGAATTAGGGCGTTAATGCCAATGCTTGATTCCCTTTTCTGAAGGTAGGAGAAAAGATAAAACTAAAAAAAAAGATGAAATTCTTTGAAATTCTTTATTTATTAGTAAAAATGAAAGTTTGAAACTCATATTAATAATTTCTTTTTTTCTTTTAGTTAACTTCAAGATAATAGAACAAAAAAAGAATTGACTACTGAGCCGTATGAGTCAGGAAATTCTCAAGTACGGTTCTAAGGAAAGGAATTGACTCACCTATTTCGACCGAGGAGAACAGGCCATTCGGCAGGGAGACTCAGAAGTTGCGGAGTCTTGGTTTAATCAAGCCGCTGAATATTGGAAACAAGCTATAGCTCTCACCCCCGGTAATTATATTGCAGCACAGAATTGGTTGAAGATCACAGGGCGTTTTGAATAAGAACACTCTGTTTCTTTTTTTTCTTATATATTTATCTATCTATATAAAGATATAGATAGATAAATATATATTGTTATAAATTCTTGTTTCTTGTCCCTATCAAATTCAAAAATCATTTCTATAGGAACGACCAATCACATAATTTAAATATATCCCTTCTAATTTTGTTCGATTTTGTCTAGTATTTCATAGAAATAAACGAGATGTGGATACAGTAGATAATTTTCTCCTTTTTTCTGTTATTTAAACTAATATTCAATCAAATTAAGAAAAGAGACCTTCAAAAAAAGAAATAAAATATAGGTATATTGCCTAATAATGAATGCTAATGCCTGCTCAATTTGAAATAGAGTACATACTTATACTTTATCTAAAAAAAAAAATAAAATCTAAGGAATAGAATTAGAATAAAATCTGAATACATTTGATTAGGCTGCACGAAAAATTATTGAACTTCCATTCAGAGTTCCCAAAAAGGTCTTAGAAGATTAAAATAGGTCCGTTGAGCGCCTCACTCTTATGTCATAATAGATTCGAACACTTGCCCCGAATTGACTTCGAGATCATAATTGTTCTAGTGAAAAACTAAAGAAATGAAATTTACTAAGATATCCAATACATGAGAGATAGGAGAGAACAAAACTCAATAGAAACATCTCTAATAAGTTCACTAATTCTGTTTTATGTTGGCAGGTCTCTTTGTATGTGTTGTCTGGAAAGAGGAGGACTCAATGATTATTCGTTCACCGGAACCAGAAGTTAAAATTTTGGTAGATAGGGATCCTATAAAAACTTCTTTTGAGGAATGGGCAAAACCTGGTCATTTCTCAAGAACAATAGCTAAGGGACCAGATACTACTACTTGGATCTGGAACCTACATGCTGACGCTCATGATTTTGATAGCCATACTAATGATTTAGAGGAGATTTCCCGAAAAGTTTTTAGTGCGCATTTTGGCCAACTCTCTATCATCTTTCTTTGGCTGAGTGGCATGTATTTTCATGGTGCTCGTTTTTCCAATTATGAGGCATGGTTAAGTGATCCTACTCACATTAGGCCTAGTGCTCAGGTGGTTTGGCCAATAGTGGGTCAAGAAATATTGAATGGTGATGTAGGGGGGGGGTTCCGAGGAATACAAATAACCTCTGGTTTTTTTCAGATTTGGAGAGCATCTGGAATAACTAATGAATTACAACTCTATTGTACTGCAATTGGTGCATTGGTCTTTGCAGCCTTAATGCTTTTTGCTGGTTGGTTTCATTATCACAAAGCTGCTCCAAAATTGGCTTGGTTCCAAGATGTAGAATCTATGTTGAATCACCATTTGACAGGGCTCCTAGGGTTGGGGTCTCTTTCTTGGGCAGGACATCAAATACATGTATCTTTACCGATTAACCAATTTCTAAATGCTGCAGTAGATCCCAAAGAGATACCACTTCCTCATGAATTTATCCTAAATCGGGATCTTTTGGCTCAACTTTATCCGAGTTTTTCCGAGGGAGCAACCCCATTTTTTACCTTGAATTGGTCAAAATACGGAGAATTTCTTACTTTTCGTGGAGGATTAGATCCAGTAACTGGAGGTTTATGGCTGACCGATATTATACACCATCATTTAGCTATTGCAATTCTTTTCTTGATAGCGGGTCACATGTATAGGACCAACTGGGGTATTGGTCACAATATAAAAGACATTTTAGAGGCACATAAAGGTCCATTTACAGGCCAGGGTCATAAAGGTATATATGAGATTCTAACAACGTCATGGCATGCTCAATTATCTATTAATCTAGCTATGTTAGGCTCTTTGACCATTGTTGTAGCTCACCATATGTATTCTATGCCTCCTTATCCATACCTAGCTACTGACTATGGTACACAACTGTCATTGTTTACACATCACATGTGGATTGGTGGATTTCTCATAGTCGGTGCTGCTGCGCATGCAGCGATTTTTATGGTAAGAGATTATGATCCGACTATTCGATACAACGATCTATTAGATCGTGTCCTTAGACATCGTGATTCAATCATATCACATCTTAACTGGGTATGTATCTTTTTAGGTTTTCACAGTTTTGGTTTGTATATTCATAATGATACCATGAGCGCATTAGGGCGCCCTCAAGATATGTTTTCAGATACTGCTATACAATTACAGCCGATCTTTGCTCAATGGATACAAAATACCCACGCTTTAGCACCTGGCACAACAGCCCCAGGTGCAGCAACAAGTACCAGTTTGACTTGGGGAGGTGAAAATTTAGTAGCAGTGGGCGGTAAAGTTGCTTTGTTACCTATTCCTTTAGGAACTGCGGATTTTTTGGTCCATCATATTCATGCATTTACAATTCATGTAACAGTATTGATACTCTTAAAGGGTGTTCTATTTGCTCGTAGTTCACGATTGATACCGGATAAAGCAAATCTAGGTTTTCGTTTCCCTTGTGATGGACCTGGAAGAGGGGGGACATGCCAAGTATCCGCTTGGGATCATGTCTTCTTAGGACTATTTTGGATGTACAATTCAATTTCCGTAGTTATATTCCATTTCAGTTGGAAAATGCAGTCAGATGTTTGGGGTAGTATAAGTGATCAAGGGATAGTAACTCATATCACAGGAGGAAATTTTGCGCAGAGTTCCATTACCATTAATGGGTGGCTTCGTGATTTCTTATGGGCGCAGGCATCCCAGGTAATTCAGTCTTATGGTTCTTCATTATCTGCATATGGTCTTTTTTTCTTGGGTGCACATTTTGTATGGGCTTTTAGTTTAATGTTTCTATTCAGCGGGCGTGGTTATTGGCAAGAACTTATTGAATCCATTGTTTGGGCTCATAATAAATTAAAAGTTGCTCCTGCTACTCAGCCCAGAGCCTTGAGCATTGTACAAGGACGTGCTGTAGGAGTAACACATTACCTTCTAGGTGGAATTGCCACAACATGGGCATTCTTCTTAGCAAGAATTATTGCAGTAGGATAATAGCTAGGAGGATTTGAAAATCATTATGGCATTAAGATTTCCATGCTTTAGTCAAGGCTTAGCTCAAGACCCCACTACTCGTCGTATTTGGTTTGGTATTGCTACCGCACATGACTTCGAAAGTCATGATGATATTACTGAGGAACGTCTTTATCAGAATATTTTTGCTTCTCATTTCGGGCAATTAGCAATCATTTTTCTGTGGACTTCCGGGAATCTCTTTCATGTAGCTTGGCAAGGTAATTTTGAGACATGGGTACAGGATCCTTTACATGTAAGACCTATTGCTCATGCAATTTGGGATCCTCATTTTGGTCAACCAGCTGTAGAAGCTTTTACTCGAGGGGGTGCTCTAGGTCCTGTTAATATAGCCTATTCTGGTGTTTATCAGTGGTGGTATACAATCGGTTTACGTACTAATGGGGATCTTTATACTGGAGCTATTTTTCTATTAATACTTTCTATTATATCTTTAATAGCAGGTTGGTTACACCTACAACCAAAATGGAAACCGAGTGTTTCGTGGTTTAAAAATGCCGAATCCCGCCTCAATCATCATTTGTCAGGACTATTCGGAGTAAGTTCCTTGGCTTGGACAGGGCATTTAGTTCATGTTGCTATTCCGGGGTCCAGGGGGGAATCCGTTCGATGGAACAATTTATTAGATATCTTGCCGCACCCCGAGGGATTAGGTCCATTTTTTACAGGTCAGTGGAATCTTTATGCTCAAAACCCAGATTCCAATAATCATATATTTGGTACCCCTCAAGGAGCAGGAACTGCTATTCTAACACTTCTCGGAGGATTTCATCCGCAAACTCAAAGTTTATGGTTAACTGATATTGCACACCATCATTTGGCTATTGCGTTTATTTTTCTAGTTGCTGGCCATATGTATAGAACTAATTTCGGGATTGGTCACAGTATTAAAGATCTTTTAGAAGCACATACTCCTCCGGGGGGTAGATTGGGGCGTGGGCATAAGGGTCTTTATGATACAATCAATAATTCAATTCATTTTCAATTAGGTCTTGCTCTAGCCTCTTTAGGGGTTATTACTTCCTTGGTAGCACAACACATGTACTCTTTACCTGCTTATGCGTTTATAGCGCAAGACTTTACTACTCAAGCTGCCTTATATACTCATCATCAATATATAGCAGGCTTCATTATGACAGGGGCTTTTGCTCATGGAGCTATCTTTTTTATTAGAGATTATAATCCAGAGCAGA
Organism: Vigna unguiculata; assembly: GCF_037176805.1. Lineage (NCBI taxonomy): Eukaryota > Viridiplantae > Streptophyta > Magnoliopsida > Fabales > Fabaceae > Vigna > Vigna unguiculata. The sequence goes on along the minus strand of NW_028197111.1, from coordinate 31,753 downwards.
ATCAAGATAATGTCTTGGCAAGAATGTTAGACCATAAAGAAGCTATCATATCCCACTTAAGTTGGGCTAGCCTCTTTCTGGGGTTCCATACTCTGGGACTTTATGTCCATAACGATGTCATGCTTGCTTTTGGTACTCCGGAGAAACAAATTTTGATTGAACCTATATTTGCCCAATGGATACAATCTGCTCATGGTAAAACTTCCTATGGGTTCGATATACTTTTATCTTCAACGAACAGTCCGGCGTTCAATGCGGGACGAAGCATATGGTTGCCTGGTTGGTTAAACGCTGTAAATGAGAATAGTAATTCTCTATTCTTAACAATAGGGCCTGGAGACTTCTTGGTTCATCATGCTATTGCTCTTGGTTTACATACAACTACTTTGATTTTAGTAAAAGGTGCTTTGGATGCGCGTGGTTCTAAGTTAATGCCTGATAAAAAAGATTTTGGTTATAGTTTTCCTTGTGATGGCCCGGGACGAGGCGGAACTTGTGATATTTCCGCTTGGGACGCATTTTATTTGGCAGTTTTCTGGATGTTAAATACCATTGGATGGGTTACTTTTTATTGGCATTGGAAACACATTACACTATGGCAGGGTAATATTTCACAGTTTAATGAATCTTCTACCTATTTGATGGGATGGTTAAGAGATTATCTATGGTTGAACTCTTCACAACTTATCAATGGATATAACCCTTTTGGTATGAATAGTTTATCAGTCTGGGCATGGATGTTCTTGTTTGGACATCTTGTTTGGGCTACTGGATTTATGTTCTTAATTTCTTGGCGCGGATATTGGCAGGAATTGATTGAAACTTTGGCATGGGCTCATGAACGTACACCTTTGGCTAATTTGATTCGATGGAGAGATAAACCAGTGGCTCTTTCCATTGTGCAAGCAAGATTGGTTGGACTAGCCCACTTTTCCGTAGGTTATATATTTACTTATGCAGCCTTCTTAATTGCCTCTACATCGGGCAAATTCGGTTAATTGAATTCTTTATTATATATATCTGGCAAGAATCTCATTTCCTTCTATAGGGAAGAGAAGCCACTTATACATCTAGGATCCGACTTCTATCATTGATGCTAATAGCAAATTAACCATTATGGCAAGGAAAAGTGTTATTCAGAGGGAAAAGAAGAGACAAAAATTGGAACAGAAATATCATTTGATTCGCCGATCCTCAAAAAAAGAAATAAGCAAAGTTCCGTCGTTAAGTGAGAAATGGGAAATTCATGGAAAATTAGAATCACTACCGCGTAATAGTGCACCTATACGTCTTCATCGACGTTGTTTTTCGACCGGAAGACCGAGAGCTAATTATCGAGACTTTGGATTATCTGGACACATACTTCGGGAAATGGTTCATGCATGTTTCTTGCCGGGTGCAACAAGATCCAGTTGGTAAGGATTTCCAATTATCTTCATTTTTTTCATTTTATTATCAGCGATCATAGGAGGGTCCCTTTACCGTTATGTATAAATGGTTTATTCTATTTATATAGATATGGTAAAGGGACGCATTCCATCTTTGTTTTTGTTCATTAGTTATCAATTCTTTTCTTTATCGCGGAGTAGAGCAACTTGGTAGCTCGCAAGGCTCATAACCTTGAGGTTACGGGTTCAAATCCCGTCTCCGCAACTTTTTGAATTTGATAAAAAAACAAGGTTTCAAGAAGAAGGGCATTATACGCAGTAAATTCTATGGCATTTTTCATACTATGACTATTAAATACATAGGG
>NW_028197111.1:20000-25000 GCF_037176805.1 Vigna unguiculata | reverse complement strand
AATTTTACACTTTTTCTTTTTTATTACAAATAGAAACTTTTTCAAAATATCAAGAATCTTTTTATTCTTCCTTCAAATAGAAAGACTATTGCTTTTGAAAAAAAAAGTAAAAAGCCCCTTATCGGATTTGAACCGATGACTTACGCCTTACCATGGCGTTACTCTACCACTGAGTTAAAAGGGCCCTTTTTCTTTCTTTCAATTTCTAAATAAGGAACTAGCATGACTAGTACATATATTTGTTACTGTGTATACTTATTCTATAAATTTATATAAATTATTTCTATAAATTTATATAAATTATATAAATTAAATGATATAAATGGGATTAGAATACATGTACATCAATATCTATTATTTGTATAATGACTCATCAAAGAACAAAAAATTGGATTTACCTAGTGAATAGAATATAGTTAAAAAAAAGAATTGATTAAGATTGGATTTGATCCATATCAAATATATTATTTCAAAATGGATTCTTGAAGTCATTCTAATCATAACACTAAATTCTTTTTATTGATACATAAATGTACTCACAAAATAAAATATTTCATCGAAACATTGATAAAATCGAATCATTGATAAAATGGATTCAATATGTTCTGTCCCTAAACCAAATTTTTATTTTTTTATTGAAAAATTCTATTTTCCAAAGTTTTTTTTCTTAGTATTAGATATAAATCTACCTATCGAATCTTAGTATTAGTAATAAATGATAGAAATGAAGTTTTAACCTCTCGTCCTTTGCAACAAACGAATCATTCCTGTGAAGAATTTTCTCTTTATTGGAACATTACTTCTTTTTTTTTCTTATTATGACTGGAATAAAAAAATTTAGAAATATAAATGATTAATAAAAAATTTCTATGGAATTATGAAAGAACGAAAAATATTTTTTTTTATCGAATCATATCATTATATTGACAATTGCAAAAAACTGTTCATACTATGAACGTAGTATAATGGCGGTCGGGCAAGTATGCCCCCATCGTCTAGTGGTTCAGGACATCTCTCTTTCAAGGATGGCAGCGGGGATTCGACTTCCCCTGGGGGTAGGGTGTTACGAAAGGAAGTTGATCAAAAATTTTCAATAAAAACTGAAATGTATTCTTCCTATTGTGCTGGGTCGATGCCCGAGCGGTTAATGGGGACGGACTGTAAATTCGTTGGCAATATGTCTACGCTGGTTCAAATCCAGCTCGGCCCAAGAATTTGCCGATCCACTATGAAATTCTATAACCCATTTATAGTTCTCTGGAAATGACTGATGTGCTATGATACGGAAGAATCAAAATATTAAACATATCTAAGGTTATTTCTTTTTTTTCTGTATTCCATATTTCTTTCCACAAATTCAAAATCTTGTTAATAATCGGTATTCATGTCAAGATCTGTAAGTAGAAAATATAAGGAAAAATTGAAAAAAAAAATATTTTTTTTTCATTGATTCAATTTTCAATCGATTTGTTAATAGAATAAGAATAAGAAACGGATTACGAGTAATTTGTGTCGATCTCACTAAAGTGGATATCGATATACATATCAATATATAAAAAAATGCGCTTTTTTCATTTACAACAAAAAGGTTCGAATCCGAAATAGAAAAAGAAAAGGTTTGACAGAAACGGTCCGTAAAAATATTTATACAGTACACCCCTTTCCCTGGGATTGTAGTTCAATTGGTCAGAGCACCGCCCTGTCAAGGCGGAAGCTGCGGGTTCGAGCCCCGTCAATCCCGTTGGATATAAATCCAAAAAAATAAAAAATAAATTCCTTTTTTGTGTATTTGTAGGGAATCAAATTGATAAACAAAATTTTATTTGGGGCCCCCCCCTGCTTTTTCATTTGTTTCGCCGAAAAAGGAAGGAAAGGGATTTTGGACTTTCATCAAGAATAAATGTTTTTTTGTTTTATTTAGTATGGATAAAAGATCTTCCTATGTTATACTATTTCATGAGTTGATTTGATAGCTCAGATTTTGTGATTCATGATATTGATCCGATTTGATATCATTGAAATCCAATTTATACCATTGTTGAAAGATTGAACATTTCTATGGGATTAAATCCCGAATTTTTTTTTTAGAAATTTAAGAGAAATAGAACATAATAAAGATTATGGAAGTAAATATTCTCGCATTTATTGCTACTGCACTGTTTATTCTAGTTCCTACTGCTTTTTTACTTATAATTTATGTAAAAACGGTAAGTAAAAGTGACTAATTTCACTGAAATATGATTTCTTCATTTTTATGAATGATTTAAAAAAATGATCGTACAATCAGCGTAATCCAGATAGTAGAAATCAATTTGATTTCTACTATCTGAGAATTGCGTCCAATTTTTTTTTTCAGATTCTTTTTACAAACAATTCCGGTATCTTAGGAAAAAAAGGGGGTAAAAAAACAGGAATGGTTATTACACGGTCCGCCATTTTCCATATATATATATATCTATATAACCAGGTTAAGCGTCAGTTCATCGAAATAGAAATTTTAAGAAAAATTTGATTGGAATAGGAATCCATTTCTTCTTCTTTTTGATTCCCTTGTTTTTCTCAAAATAGGAATATGGGAATAATGAAAATATTTGTTTGATTGAAAGAGTATTTTCAATTCCTATAAGATACATAGAATACATTACACTACTAAAATATAATAGAATCAAGATAGATTTTCTATTTGAACTCAATTAATTAGTATTAGTTTAAATGAAATATTTTCATTCAATAGTTTCGAAATTCAAAAATTCAGGTAGAAATCAACAAGGTTACTTGGATCCCTTAACTCAATTTTTAGTATCCCTATAGCCCACTTCTTCCCCATACTACGAGGGAAAGGGAAAATGAAAAAACTACCATTAAAGCAGCCCAAGCAATACTTACTATATCCATGTAAATTTTGTCTCCTATCTCTATAAATATGAAGGAACTATTTCATTATTTTTTCAAATTTTTTATTCTATTCTTTTTTTTGTATTATTCGCTAAAAATACTATACTATAATAGTGGAATTGCTATTACAGAGTCAAAAAAAGGATTCTGGGCTAACATCATTCACGAAAAACAAGAATTCATTCTATTTATTAGTTATTAGAACATCTAAAAAGTTTTTTTTGATTATTTTTAGTAAAATCATAAAACATTAAACATAAAAAAATTATAGGAAGTTATAAGTCAATGAATGTTACTACCAGGTGGGAATATTAAGATTTCTCTTTTATCATTTCCTTAAGGATTTCATAAAAAAAGAATCAAGACAGATTCATTTGCATACTTATACTCTTCTTTCTATTTGAAATAGTCCCTTAAATGTCTCCCAATTCGTTCTCTAAAATAATTAAAAAAACTTTTTTTCTTTTCTATTCGATTTTAGAATCAAAACTTTTTAATTTTATTAGAATATAGAATATGAAAATCTAAAGAATACTTTTTTTGAATATTACGAAAGCGAATTAGCTAAATTAAAGCTATTAAATAGAATTGATCTAAATAAATAATATTGATAAAATGTGGAAGCACTCATAAACTTTAAATTAGTCTGTATAGAAGGTTTTTCTTCTGCCTTTTCTCTACCTAAAAATGGACTTTCCTATCCGACTTATTCTTAATCCAATCTAATAAAAGACCCAGTCAGGAGACAGACACTACAATAGTTGTGTAGTGAACGAACTATCATTTCTAAATTTATGGATTCCTTTTCACTACTAGAATCTTTCCTTGAATTCGAGACAAAAATATTTACAACATTTTTTAAGCTACTGATGCTTATAATTTCGAATCAAACGCAATTCTCAAGACTCCTTTTCCCTCGCTTGCTTCTGTTGGAAAAAAAGTTTTCTAAAAAAACGTAATATAATCTTTCATTTACAGTTTCTTATCGATCAGGCGACACCCGGATTTGAACTGGGGAAAAAGGATTTGCAGTCCCCCGCCTTACCACTCGGCCATGCCGCCAATAAAAATATAGATATGAAGTTTTTGAGAATACTCCCCCCTTTTCTTTCTATTGAAAAATTGAAAAACAATCTTGAGACAAATCGCAACCGTTAACTATTCTTTTATGAATTATTCTTGAATATTTGAATAGAAATTTTTTTTTCTTAATGAGATCAGAAAATAAAAATTGATACATAACCAATCAATATTGCTTTTTTTTTTAACTTTGTTCATTCTAATTATAACAGCAACTTTCAATATATGTAAACCCTAGAATATCAATTTGATCTGTTACACAGATATTATCTAATCGAGTATCTTATCCATATCTATATAGATATAGAATACCAATACTATACGGTATTTTCAAGAAATTATCGTGCTTATTCTTTTTTTACAATTTTCAATAGAAAATTTGTAAAAATTCACACAACATGTTATGTGTTTGTTATCCTGAACAAATATGACTGCAATAAAGTTAGAGACAGATCTATAGCTGCAGTTAAATATATGCATGTTTCAAAAATACAAGCCTTATTACATTACACATAACATACTCTAATCATATTCTCCCCAATTCTCTCCAAAATACTTCACTTCAAAATATATCTTTTCTTGACAATTTCGAATGGATTTTTTTTTGTATCCAATTGAATTTGAATATGTAATATCATAATAATGATAGAAATGAAATGCATTTTTTTAGATTCCTAAAAAAAATATTGAAATGCCCGTAGAAATTTCCAATCCTTTTTTAGATTAGACTTTCGATTCTATCTGTTTGTTTTGTTGCAAATTCCTTCGAAGTTGAGTATCAAATTCTAATATTTCTTTCTCTTTTCATAATAGGTATTTCATACACTAAGAAATATTTGATACACGGGATTAGGTAAGATTTCATGTAATTCAGTATAAAGAATAGAAATTCCAATATTGCTAAATGGATTCATGTGATTTGATGAAGCATGACAGCAAATCGTGGAATATTTTTCGATAAAATTCACGGGGAAATTGAAAATGCTTGGGAGTGAAAATGAAGAAATGTCTACACTACCTGGATT
>NW_028197111.1:0-15000 GCF_037176805.1 Vigna unguiculata | reverse complement strand
AAATTGGTACAAGCAGCCGTGGATACACTTCTTGATAATGGAATCCGCGGACAACCGATGAGGGACGGTCATAATAAGGTTTACAAATCTTTTTCTGATATAATCGAGGGTAAAGAGGGAAGATTTCGCGAGACCCTACTTGGGAAACGGGTTGATTATTCAGGTCGTTCTGTCATTATTGTAGGTCCATCACTTTCATTACATAGATGTGGATTGCCCGGCGAAATAGCAATAGAACTTTTCCAGACATTTCTAATTCGTGATCTAATTCGAAAACATTTTGCTTCCAACATAGGAATTGCTAAGAGTAAAATTCGGCAAAAAGAACCGATTGTATGGGAAATACTTCAAGAAGTTATGCAGGGACATCCCGTATTGCTAAATAGAGCACCTACTCTGCATAGATTAGGTATACAGGCATTCCAACCCATTTTAGTAGAGGGGCGTGCTATTTGTTTGCATCCATTAGTTTGTAAGGGATTCAATGCAGACTTTGATGGCGATCAAATGGCTGTTCATGTGCCTTTATCCTTAGAAGCTCAAGCAGAAGCACGTTTACTTATGTTTTCTCATACAAACCTCTTGTCTCCAGCTATCGCGGATCCAATTTCTGTACCAACTCAAGATATGCTTATTGGACTTTACATATTAACGAATGGGAATCGTCGGGGTATTTCTTCAAATAGGTATAATCCACGTAATTGCAGAAATTTGAAAAATGAAAGAATTCCCCAAAAAAACTATAAGTATACGAAAAAAAAAGAACCTTTTTTTTGGAATTCCTATGATGCAATTGGAGCTTATCAACAGAAAAGAATAACCTTCGATAGTCCTTTGTGGCTCCGGTGGCGACTAGATCTACGCATTATTTCGTCAAGAGAAGTTCCTATCGAAGTTCACTATGAATCTTTAGGCACCTATCATGAAATTTATGGGCATTATCTAGTAGTAAGAAGTACAAAAAAACAAATTCGTTCTATTTACATTCGAACCAACGTAGGTCATATTTCTTTTTATCGAGAAATCGAAGAAGCTGTACAAGGTTTTTGCCGAGCCTATTCATATGGTATCTAATCATATAGATGGTTGTATCTAAGATAAACAAATTTATGATACTGGTGTAAATTCAAATCTTCATGATTTAACATTTAACAAGGATCTTAGTTTTTTAATTTCTCAATTTCTACACAAATTAAGATAAAGAAAAGGCAGTTTTTCAATCATTGACTCAAATCCATTGTTGAACTGAATGAATCCCACTGAGTGGAATAGGGAGGTACTTATGGCAGAACGGACCAATCTAATGTTTCACAATAAAGTGATAGGTGGAACTGCCATTAAACGACTTATTAGCAGATTAATAGATCACTTCGGAATGGCATATACATCACATATCCTGGATCAAGTCAAGACTCTGGGATTCCGCCAAGCTACGGCTACATCCATTTCATTAGGAATTGATGACCTTTTAACAATACCTTCGAAAGGATGGCTAGTCCGAGATGCTGAACACCAAAATTTGATTTTGGAAAAACAGCATCATTATGGAAATGTACATGCAGTAGAAAAATTACGCCAATCCATTGAGATATGGTATGCTACAAGTGAATATTTTCGACAAGAAATGAATCCTAATTTTAGAATGACCGATCCTTTTAATCCAGTCCATATAATGTCCTTTTCGGGAGCTAGAGGAAATGCATCTCAAGTACACCAATTAGTAGGTATGAGAGGATTAATGTCGGATCCACAAGGACAAATGATTGATTTACCTATTCAAAGCAATTTACGCGAAGGGCTATCTTTAACAGAATATATAATTTCTTGCTACGGAGCTCGTAAAGGGGTTGTAGATACTGCTGTACGAACATCAGATGCTGGATATCTTACACGTAGACTTGTTGAAGTGGTTCAACATATTGTTATACGTCGAACAGATTGTGGTACCATTCGAGGAATTTCAGTAAATACCCAGAATGAAACGATGCCGGAAAGTAGTTGGACACAAACATTAATTGGTCGTGTATTAGCAGACGATATATACAGAGGTTCACGATGCATTGCCATTAGAAATCAAGATATTGGAATTGGACTTTTCAATCGATTGAAAACCTTTCAAACACAACCAATATCTATACGAACTCCTTTTACCTGTAGGAATACATCTTGGATCTGTCGATTGTGTTATGGTCAAAGTCCTACTCAAGGTCACTTGGTGGAATTAGGAGAAGCTGTAGGTATTATTGCGGGCCAATCCATTGGAGAACCGGGCACTCAATTAACATTAAGAACTTTTCATACTGGCGGAGTATTCACAGGGGGGACTGCCGAACAGGTGCGAGCACCTTATAATGGAAAAATTAAATTCAATGAGGATTTGGTTCATCCTACACGTACACGTCACGGGCATCCTGCTTTTCTATGTTATATAGACTTGTATGTTAGTATTGAAAATGGTGACATTATACATAATGTGACTATTCCACCAAAAAGTTTTCTATTAGTTCAAAATAATCAATATGTAAAATCAGAACAAGTGATTGCCGAGATTCTCGCAGGAACATATACTTTTAATTTAAAAGAAAAAGTTCGAAAACATGTTTATTCTGACTTAGAAGGAGAAATGCATTGGAGTACGGATGTGTATCATGCATCAGAATTTAAATATAGTAATGTCCATATCTTACCAAAAACAAGTCATTTATGGATTTTATCAGGAAAATCAGACAGATCCGCTTCAGTCTCTTTTTCAACCCGAAAAGATCAAGATCAATTGAACATTCATTATCTTTCTACAGGAGAAAGAGATATTTGTAACCATTTAGCAAGTAATAATAAAGTAAGACATAATTTGTTTCGTTTCACTCCTTCTGAAAAAAAAGAAAGAAGGATTTCAGATTATTCAAAAAATAATCAAATCCTATGTAAAGATCATTGTCATTTTACACATCCTGCTATTTTTCACGATACTACGGATTTATTAGCAAAGAGGCGGAGAAATCGATTCATTATTCCATTTCAATTCCAATCGATTCAAGAACGAGACAAAGCACTAATGTTAGATTCCAGTATCTCGATTGAAATACCAATCCATGGTATTTTTCGTAGAAATAGTATTTTTGCTTATTTCGATGATCCTCAATACCGAACACAGAGCTCGGGTATTACTAAATATAGGACTATTGATATAAATTACATTTTTAAAAAAGAGGATTTTTTAATCGAGTATCCAGGAATTCAAGAATTTAAGACAAAATACCAAATTAAAGTAGATCAATTTTTTTTCATTCCCGAAGAAGTGTATATTTTACCAGAATTTTCTTCCATAATGGTACGGAACAATAGTATTATTGAAGTAGATACACCAATCACTGTAAATATAAGAAGTCAAGTAAGCGGGTTGGTTCGATTGGAGAAGAAAAAAAAAAAGATTCAATTAAAAATATTTTCCGGGAATATCTATTTTCCCGGAGAAATGGATAAGATATCCCGGCACAGTGCCATGTTGATACCACCGAGAACGGTAAAAAAAAATTCAAAAGGATCAAAAAAAAAAATGAAAAATTGGATCTATGCTCAATGGATCACAATTATGAAAAAAAAGTATTTTGTTTTGGTTCGACCGGTCATTTTATATGAAATAGAAGATAGGATCAATTTAATCCAATTTTTTTCCCAAGATATGTTACAAGAAAGAGATAATTTGGAACTTCAAATTATTCATTATATTCTTTCTGGAAATGGAAAATCAATTCGGGGAATTTCTAATTCTAATACAAGTATTCAATTAGTTCGGACTTGTTTAGTCTTAAATTGGGATCAAGACAAAAAATTGTCTTCTATCGAAAAAGGGCATGCTTCTTTTGTTGAACTAAGTATAAAAGGTTTGGTTAGATATTTCTTAAAAATGGACTTAGGAAAATCCCATATTTCATATATAAGAAAAAGGAAAGATCCGCTCGGTTCAAGATTTATCTTGGATAATGAGTCGGACTGGACCAACATCAATCCATTTTTTTTTATAGATCCGAGGGAAAAAGTTCAACAATCACTTAGTCAAAATCATGGAACTATTCATATGTTGTTGAATAGAAATGAGAAATGCCGATCTTTAATAATTTTGTCATCATCGAATTGTTTTCAAATACGATCATTCCACGATGGAAAATATTACAATGGGATAAAAGAAGAAATAAATCCAATTCAAAGAGATCCTCTGATTCCAATTCAAAATTCGTTAGGTCCTTTAGGAATAGCCCTTCAAGTTGCCCATTTTTATTTTTACCTTTTAATTACTAATAATCAGATCTCGATAAATAAAAACGGGCAACTTGACAAATTAAAAGAAACTTTTCAAGTATTAAAATATTATTTAATAGACGAAAACGAGATCATTTATAAATCTGATCTATCTAGTAACATCCTTTTAAATCCATTCTATTTGAATTGGCATTTTTTCCATCATAATTATTGTGAAAAAAAAACGTTTCCCATAATAAGTCTTGGTCAATTTATTTGCGAAAATGTATGTATAGTTCAAACGAAAAATGAACCACACCTTAAATCGGGTCAAATTCTAACTGTTCAAATGGATTCTGTAGGAATAAGATCGGCTAACCCTTATTTGGCGACTCCTGGAACAACTGTTCATGGTCATTATGGAGAAATACTTTCTGAAGGAGATATATTAGTTACATTTATATATCAAAAATCGAGATCAGGTGATATAACACAAGGTCTTCCAAAAGTAGAACAGGTATTGGAAGTTCGTTCGATTGATTCAATATCCATAAACCTAGAAAAGAGAGTGGATACTTGGAATGGGCGTATAACAAGAATTCTTGGCATTCCTTGGGGATTCTTCATTAGTGCTGAGCTAACTATAGCGCAAAGTCGTATTTCTTTGGTTAATCAAATTCAAAAAGTTTATCGATCCCAGGGAGTTCACATTCATAATAGACATATAGAAATTATTGTGCGTCAAATAACATCAAAAGTATTGGTTTCAGAAGATGGAATGTCTAATGTTTTTTTGCCTGGCGAACTAATTGGATTGTTGCGGGCCGAACGAGCTGGGCGTTCCTTAGAAGAGTCGATCTGCTATCGAGTTCTATTATTGGGGATAACAAAAACATCTTTGAATACTCAAAGTTTCATATCTGAAGCAAGTTTTCAAGAAACTGCTAGAGTTTTATCAAAAGCCGCTCTCCGGGGTCGCATAGATTGGTTGAAAGGTCTGAAAGAGAACGTTGTTTTAGGGGGAATGATGCCAGTTGGTACTGGATTCAAAAGAATAATATACCGTTCAAAGCAAAGGCAATATAACAAGATTACCCCGGAAACAAAAAAAAGAATTTATGTGATACATCAAAATAATCTAGGATTTAAGAATTCCTAAAATAATGATTCTTAAGGTCGTATTCATCTCCGGTCACTTTATTTTGTATATATTTTGTATAATAAAAGAAACATAATAAATAAACGAATCATATTCAATGAAATAGAAAAAATGGCCCGATCTTTTTTTTATCAACGGCAAATTTTCAGTAGAAGAGAAGGTTCCTTCGGAACACTTATTTTTTTCTATTTCAGTATACTGGGTCTCTTTCTTTCATTTCAAAAAATTGATCTAATTTCTATTTGGAAATGAAAGAAAAGTGTGGGGATAATTATAAATGACAAAAAGATATTGGAACATAATTTTGGAAGAGATGATGGAAGCTGGTGTTCATTTTGGCCACGGTACTAGAAAATGGAATCCTAAAATGTCACCTTATATTTCTGCAAAGCGTAAGGGTATTCATATTACAAATCTTATTAGAACTGCTCGGTTTTTATCAGAATCTTGTGATTTAGTTTTTGATGCAGCAAGTGGGGGAAAACAATTCTTAATTGTTGGTACAAAAAAAAAAGCAGCTGATTCAGTAGCGCGGGCTGCAATAAGAGCTCGGTGTCATTATGTTAATAAAAAATGGCTCGGCGGTATGTTAACGAATTGGTATACTACAAAAACACGACTTCAAAAGTTCAGGGACTTGAGAATGCAACAAAAGACGGGGAGATTTCATAGTTTTCCAAAAAAAGATGCCGCTATATTGAAGAGACAATTAGCTCAATTGGAAACATATCTTGGCGGCATTAAATATATGAAGGGCTTACCAGATATTGTAATAATCGTCGATCAACAAGAAGAATATACGGCTCTTCGAGAATGTATAACTTTGGAAATTCCAACAATTTGTTTAATTGATACAAATAGTGACCCGGACCTCGCTGATATTTCAATTCCAGCTAATGATGATGCTATAGCCTCAATTCGATTAATTCTTAACAAATTAGTTTTTGCAATTTGTGAGGGTCGGTCTAGATATATACGAAATTCTTGATTAATAATAAGATAAAAAATTCTTGAATTTGCTTCGAGGGGTTCATAGATTTATGGAATCGCTTACTATACTAGTAAGAAATTGCACAAAAATGAAAATAGAAAACAAACAAAAATTTTATGTAATTAGTATCGGTATTCAAAATCAAAAATGAAAGTAGACAAATCAAAAGGGAAAGGAGATGTTTGAATAAAAATAATTCCCTTTTTTCAACTTCTTTTTTTAGAGGACAGGACAATATGAATGTTTTATTATGCTCTATCAACACATTAAAAAGATTATACGATATATCTGCTGTGGAAGTAGGTCAACATTTCTATTGGCAAATAGGGGGTTTCCTAGTACATGCCCAAGTACTTATTACTTCTTGGGTTGTAATTGCTATCTTATTGGTTTCAGCCATTCTAGTTATTCGAAATCTGCAAACCATTCCCACTTTCGGTCAGAATTTATTTGAATATGTTCTTGAATTCATTCGAGACGTGAGCAAAACTCAGATTGGAGAAGAATATGGTCCGTGGGTTCCTTTTATTGGAACTTTGTTTCTATTTATTTTTGTTTCTAATTGGTCAGGGGCTCTTTTACCTTGGAAAATCATCCAATTACCTCATGGGGAGTTAGCTGCACCCACAAATGATATAAATACTACCGTTGCATTAGCTTTACTTACATCAGTTGCATATTTCTATGCGGGTCTTTCAAAAAAAGGATTAGCTTATTTTAGTAAATACATCCAACCAACTCCAATCCTTTTACCGATTAACATATTAGAAGATTTCACAAAACCCTTATCCCTTAGTTTTCGACTTTTCGGAAATATATTAGCTGATGAATTAGTAGTTGTTGTTCTTGTTTCTTTAGTACCTTTAGTAGTTCCTATACCTGTCATGTTCCTTGGATTATTCACAAGCGGTATTCAAGCTCTCATTTTTGCTACTTTAGCTGCGGCTTATATAGGTGAATCCATTGAAGGCCATCATTGACTAGTTTTCTCAAAAATAGTCTTTTTTGTTTAGCTTGCCACACATATATTGTGGCTCAATAGAATCTACAAAATAAACATCTATCTATAGATATATAGATAGATATAGATAGATCTATTCGATTAGTATATATTAGTTTGGATATTCAAAAAAAATGAATAGCTAGAATTAGAATTCTGTATGATATTTACGTTTACAATGTGTGATAAAAAGATACTATATAGAATGTTAGTAGATTCTCGTTTGATTCACATTTAATTCAACAATTGATCAAAAGATAATTAAAAACATTTAGATCACCCAATTTCCTATATTTCTTTGAAACATTAATGAAATCGAATGAATTTATTTAGATTGATTGTATCCATATGGGATAAGAGAATAAGAAAAGAGGGAAGGGGAGCTTAAAAAAAAACATGATAAAAAAAATAGAAGTGAGGGGATCAGTCAAGGTTTTTTAGGTTTCAAAGAATGAATTTCAATTTCGATTGAATCTAAAACACAAAGAAAATTAGTTTACAGCATAGAAGAAACCTATGTATATGTGATATGATATTATAGATGAACTAGTTTTATATGAACTAACCATATATCTGAAATAACTAATCTTTTCTATATAAAAAAGGCCTCGCTATTACTGTCAATTTCTATAGGGATAGAAAAGCAAAGTCCTTGCGTTTCAGCTCTAATTGTGAATTGAAAATTAAAAAACTAAAGAAATTGTATAAAAAAACGAAGAATTCAAAGAATGATTCCAAAATTAAGGTAAGAGAAGAACAAAGATTATACAGATTCACCCCCAAAACTATGTAGTTCGAGACGAAAAAAGAAATCTCGAAGTAATTCGTTTAATAACTATTATTTTCAATTTTTAATTCTTATTTTTATTAATTACTTTAACTGAAAAAGTCTTGGTAATTGAAAAATGAAGTCAGAATTTATTAGTCGATTATATCATTAACTATTTCTTTCTTTTATATGTAGGTTACGAGGAAATTCTCATGAATCCAATTATTTCTGCCGCTTCTGTTATTGCTGCTGGATTGGCCGTAGGGCTTGCTTCTATTGGACCTGGGGTTGGTCAAGGCACTGCCGCAGGGCAAGCTGTAGAGGGGATTGCACGACAACCAGAGGCAGAGGGAAAAATACGGGGTACTTTATTACTTAGTCTGGCTTTTATGGAAGCTTTAACAATTTACGGGCTGGTTGTAGCATTAGCACTTTTATTTGCTAATCCTTTTGTTTAATCCTAAAAAGATAAAAATACATATGTGGACTTCCTTTTTCGAATTATATTAATAATTCACTCCTACAATTCTTTATCTGTTCGGATAAGAACACAGGAGAAGGACTAATTGAAAGGTATTCACATACTTATTCACCCTCTTTCTTCTTTTTGTTTAGTCCAATGAACCCCTCTTTTATTTTATTTCTTTTAAGATAATTTTTTGAAAGTGTTCAAACTAGATAGATTTTGCAATTGATAAAAGAACTGGTATCTAATTCTAAGAAGTATCATTCTTTTAGGGAATCTTCCAATTGATTGACCAATCCAAATTATATCAAATTCTATAATTATATATTCCAATTAGATTATTATATTATCTATCTAATAGGAATATTAGAAAGATAATTAGTCTATTCATAAGAGGAGATGAGATCATATGAAAAATATAACCGATTCTTTCCTTTGTTTGGGCTCCTGGCCATCCGCCGGAAGTTTCGTGTTTAATACCGATATTTTAGCAACAAATCCAATAAATCTTAGTGTAGTGTTAGGTCTACTGGTTTTTTTTGGAAAGGGAGTGTGTGCGAGTTGTTTATTTCAAAGAATAAATTGGATTTAACCAAACTGCACTTTTTAGTTTAGTTAGAATTAAGAAAATGTGCAGAATCCCGCGAATTACTTCTGAATTCATTTTCTTTTTTGAATAAATTAAGAAAAATCTTAAAGAACCATAGCATTTCGCGCTTTATTGGTAATCCACTTTGATTCTCTATTTACCAAAAATTTTGGACTATTACCATGGTTAAAAAGAGTTTGAAGTCTATACGCAGTGTAGTACTCTTTCTACCGCTATATTAATACAGAAAGGAAACGGTTTCAAAAAAATTATTCGATTTTTTTTCGATATAAAACACTCATGTCGATAAAAAAAATGGCTTGAATCCTATTTATGGCGAGAAATAAAAAACGGGTGAATTTAAACCTCCCCTTTGTACGATGCGTAATCGATGGATGACCTATGTATAAATTCAAAAGAAGTCTTTGGATTTGAATAAAAAAACAACTTTGTTGACATATATTTGTTTGGTCAAAAGAGTCCTCCGAATATTCTAGTCTTATATTGGTAATTGTTTTCACTTTGAATAGAGAAGAGAGGATAGGCTCATTACATAAAAAATTGGTAAATTTCCGATAAGTAATTGAGTGTGAGAGCCAAATGAATCGAAAGATTCATGTTTGGTTCGGGAAGAGATCATAGACATTTTGAAATGGATGGAAAGAGAGTCTACTTTCATTACGTGATTTATTAGATAATCGAAAACAGAAAATCTGGAGAACTATTCGAAACTCAGAAGAATTACAGGAAAACGCCATTGAACAGCTCGAAAAAGCCCAGGCCCGCTTAAGGAAAGTTGAAACAGAAGCAGATCTGTTTCGGGTGAATGGCTATTCTGAGATCAAACGAGAAAAATTGAATTTAATTAATTCAATTTATACGACTTTGGAACAATTAGAAAATTACAAAAACGAAGCTATTGATTTTGAACAACAAAGAGTTATTAATCAAGTTCGACAGCGGGTTTTACAACAAGCCTTACAGGGAGCTCTAGGAACTCTAAATAGTTGCTTGAACAACGAGTTACATTTACGTACTGTTAGTGCTAATATTGGCATGTTTGGGATGATGAAATAAAAAAATAACTGATTAGGCTTTCTATTATACAATAGAGTATAGGCATCATTTTTTTCTTATAAAAAATAAATTTAAGATATTTTCATGGTAACCATTCGTGCAGATGAAATTAGTAAAATTATCCGTGAACGCATTGAGCAATATAATACAGAAGTAAAAATTGTAAATACTGGTACCGTACTTCAAGTAGGCGATGGTATTGCTCGTATTTATGGTCTTGATGAAGTAATGGCGGGTGAATTGGTGGAATTTGAAGAAGGTACTATAGGCATTGCTTTGAATTTGGAATCAAAAAATGTTGGTGTTGTATTAATGGGTGATGGTTTGCTGATACAAGAGGGAAGTTCAGTAAAAGCAACAGGAAGAATTGCTCAGATACCTGTAAGTGAAGCTTATTTGAGTCGTGTTATAAATGCCCTGGCTAAACCAATTGACGGTCGAGGAGAAATTTCAGCTTCGGAATCTCGATTAATAGAATCTCCCGCTCCCGGTATTATTTCAAGACGTTCGGTATATGAGCCTCTCCAAACAGGACTTATTGCTATTGATTCGATGATCCCCATAGGACGGGGCCAGCGAGAATTAATTATTGGAGATAGACAAACAGGTAAAACAGCAGTAGCCACAGATACAATTCTCAATCAACAGGGACAAAATGTAATATGTGTTTATGTAGCTGTTGGTCAAAAAGCATCTTCTGTGGCTCAAGTGGTGACTACCTTACAAGAAAGAGGAGCAATGGAATACACTATTGTAGTAGCTGAAACAGCGGATTCTCCAGCTACATTACAATACCTCGCGCCTTATACAGGAGCAGCTCTGGCTGAATATTTTATGTACCGTGAACGTCACACTTTAATCATTTATGACGATCTCTCCAAACAAGCACAGGCTTATCGGCAAATGTCTCTTCTATTACGAAGACCACCAGGTCGCGAAGCTTATCCAGGGGATGTTTTTTATTTACATTCGCGTCTTTTGGAAAGAGCCGCTAAATTAAGTTCTCAGTTAGGCGAAGGAAGTATGACTGCTTTACCAATAGTTGAAACTCAATCGGGAGATGTTTCAGCTTATATTCCTACGAATGTAATTTCCATTACAGATGGCCAAATATTCTTATCGGCCGATCTATTCAATGCTGGAATAAGACCCGCTATTAATGTTGGTATTTCAGTTTCCAGAGTTGGATCGGCGGCTCAAATCAAAGCCATGAAACAAGTAGCTGGTAAATTAAAATTGGAATTAGCACAATTCGCAGAATTAGAAGCTTTTGCACAATTCGCTTCTGATCTAGATAAAGCTACTCAAAATCAATTAGCAAGAGGTCAACGATTGCGCGAGTTGCTTAAACAATCCCAATCAGCTCCTCTTACTGTGGAAGAACAGATAGTAACTATTTATACCGGAACGAATGGTTATCTTGATTCATTAGAAATTGGACAGGTAAGGAAATTTCTTGTTGAGTTACGTGCTTACTTAAAGACGAATAAACCTCAATTCAAAGAAATCATATCTTCTACCAAGACATTCACTGGGGAAGCAGAAGCCCTTTTAAAGGACGCTATTAAAGAACAGATGGAACTCTTTTTATTCCAGGAACAAGTAGAAAAAAATTGATGAATCATTAAATAATTTTGTAATTCAATTTTCCAATTTTTATAATTAGTATCTTTTAATATGTTTTTATTTCATTTGAATATTATATATAATGAATTCGAATCAAAATGTAATAAATCAAAAAAAATAGAAGGACAAGGTTGAAATTAGATATGCAAACAACTTGCGTCCAATAGGATTTGAACCTATACCTAAGGTTTAGAAGACCTCTGTCCTATCCATTAGACAATGGACGCTTCTATTTTATATTTGATTCTTTAACCTTTTTAACTAAACCTTATTAAAAAGATTAAAGAATCAAACAAATATAAAGAATTCTAGAAATTATAAAAATAAAATAAATCAAATATTTAGAATAAAAGAAAAAAAAAATAAAAAAGAAAAATCAATTGAATATAATTGAATATATATAACTAAAACTAAATTAAGAAATGAAAATGAAGAATTGACAAATTCTTTAAGAATTCTAGATTCATTCTCGAAGAAAAAAGATAGATTTAAATAGAATAAAATAGAAGCGGGTAGCGGGAATCGAACCCGCATCGTTAGCTTGGAAGGCTAAGGGTTATAGTCGACGTTGATTCATCATTTTGATTTAACGTCTCTAATTCAAAACTGAACGTGAAACTTTTGTTTCATTCGGCTCCTTTACGGAATGAAGAGATGGACAATAAAAAAAATTGACCCATAACATCTATGTCAGCCTTTTTGTATGAATAGGTTTCAAATATCTTGCTTTTTAGATGATCCCTCTAGAAGAGCAATATTCTAACAATCTATGTTTTTTTTCTAGTTACTTCGTTCTCTATTTCTATTTCAGAAAATCTTTAGGAAAAGAAGAAAATTTCCGTCGAGCTAAAAAAATGTCGATGTCTCTAGTAAACTAAAAGAATCGTTTAATAGCTATTTT
Source organism: Vigna unguiculata (assembly GCF_037176805.1). Taxonomy (NCBI): domain Eukaryota; kingdom Viridiplantae; phylum Streptophyta; class Magnoliopsida; order Fabales; family Fabaceae; genus Vigna; species Vigna unguiculata. The sequence continues at coordinate 2,183 of NW_028197111.1, read as the reverse complement.
GCTTCAATTTTTACTATGCAAAAAAATGGAAGATTTAGTTACGATTAGAAAGAAACTTTGTATATTTCTCTCCATAGATCCTTTAGTAATACTCAAAAAATTCGGATTATAGATCCAATTCCAAAAACTTATGTTTCATAATTTTAAAACTCAATTTGTCAAATTCGATTTGATTCTTCTTGTATACAAATTACAATAATGTATATTATACCGCAAATAATTCATCGAGGGGTATAAAGGAGTCCCTTTAAGTAAAAAATAAAGTTTTTGATCGGCATATGAATCAAATGGGGGATCCCTTAACTTTTGGGGGGTCCTTGAAACGAATCGCACTTTTACCACTAAACTATACCCGCTACAATATCATTATTGTATCTTTTGTTGAACAAAGCAATCAGACAAAATAAAGAAATGGGAGGCATAATATTCTAATAAGTCGAGTATTGACATGTTTCATTAGAGAATCTTCTAATGAAATTTGAAAAACGGGATAATTTTCATTTTTTTATTTTGCTGAAGGTTATATATATATACAATTTACGTTACCAGAAAAAAGAGAGGGAGTAAGAAAAGAGAACATTTTTATATTATCTTATTTTGGTTTTATCTCATAGGAATCTATCCGTATCTCTTATTTTTTTTTTAATTACAAATATTTTTACAAATATTTTTTTTTCGAATAAAATATATTCAAATAAAGAATTTTTCTTCAATATTCATGGGAATAAAAGAAAAAGAGCCCGACTAGGTACTGGCCGGGCTCATTGGCTGTATAAAAAGAAAAAAAGAAAACTAAAATATATAGAATAATAAAAAAAAGATAGATAAGATAAAAAAGAATAAAAAAAAAGCAAGTCTCTTTTTTTTTTAAGCTCCCTTTTTGTTCTTCTTGTTTATGTGATATAACATAAACAAAGTAATTCTTTTTTTTTTCAATTGGGGAGAGATGGCTGAGTGGACTATAGCGTCGGATTGCTAATCCGTTGTACAAATTCTTGTACCGAGGGTTCGAATCCCTCTCTTTCCGTTGATAATTTGGTATTTTTTTTTGAACTTGTTTTTTTTATTTACTAGTTAAAGATGTTAAAATAGAGAAAATCCTAAAAATATTTCAAAATTCCGCACAAGCAAGAAAACACAGAATCCACTTTTTTCTTATTCTATTCTTCACGTCCTGGATTACGTCCTGGATCGTTAGATAGGAATCCGAAGATGAAAAGAGAAACGAAAAAGATCACTACCGTATAAACAAAAAGTTTTAGAGTAAGCATTATGAAATCTCCAAGATAATTAAAAAACGACAAAGAAAGAGAATAGATTCTCTTATATTACAACATATTTTGTTTCTTTTAATACTAAGATACTAAGTTTCTAAAAAATGAAGTTTTTTTAGGATATGAGGAGATATATATATATGAGTTTCGAAAATGAATTGATAGTAAGAGTAGATTATTTTATTACAAATTATCAATAATTCTTTTGACCAAAAATCCTTTTTTTCTGTAATCTAGGTATTCGATTGGTGAGGGGTTCCAATCGAATAATCGGATTAGGTTTTTTCAATTCAAAAAACGTAAATGATGAGAAGGTCCCTTTTTTTCCTATATATTGAAAAATTTCAATATTGGAATCCAGAAGTCACACTGTAAGACTTATCTGATCTTATAAATTGTTAAAATGTTCGAGTTTTAGTTTTCTGAAAAATTCTGAATTTTTTTACGACATTATTCAAATTAAAAATATCATCGAAAACTTACAGCAGCTTGCCAAACAAAAGCTAAAAGAAAAAATAGTACGGGTATTACTGGCATAATATCCACAATTGGATTCAAGAAAGCGTAGGCTTCGGGCAATTTCTCCAAAAAAAAACTACTGGAATAAAGGACGGAGTGAATACAAATACAGATCCAACTAAAGATATTAAGCATAACAAACATTTTGTTCTTTAAAAAAAATAAAAGTTATTTTTGTTTTTTTTTTTTCATTCTAATTTTCAATTTTATTGCATTATATACATAATACAATAAAAAGGAAAATAAAGAGTTATGAATAAAAGTAAAAAAATGAATCAAATAAGATAAGAATCTCGAGAATCCTTCTTTTATTTGAACTTTTCCAGTTTCAAAATATTTTTTATTCTGAAATCAAAAAAATTGAAGAAATCATACTTCCTTCTATATAAT
>NW_028197110.1:45000-61474 GCF_037176805.1 Vigna unguiculata | reverse complement strand
TAAAATCAATGAAAAGATTTTTTATGTTAAATATTTGGATTCGTAAAAAGACAGAATTTCAAATTTTAGGTTCTATAGAGGAAAAAACAAAAAAAAGTCCGAAAAAAAAAGAGGAGGAAGCAAAAAAGGAAAATGCAGAAAGAAAACGTATAGAAATAGCAGAAGCCTGGGATAGCATTATATTTGCTCAAGTAATAAGAGGTGTTTTATTAATAACCCAATGCTTTATTAGGAAATATATTCTATTACCTTCATTTATAATAATTAAAAATACAATTCGTATACTATTTTTTCAAATTCCAGAATGGTCTGAAGATTATATGGATTGGAAGAGAGAAATATATATTAAATGCACGTATAACGGCGTTCAATTATCCGAAAGAGAGTTTCCGCAAAAATGGCTAACAGATGGGATTCAGATAAAAATATTATTTCCTTTTCGTCTAAAACCTTGGCATAAATCTAAAATACGATGTAATGAAAACAAAAAAAATTCAAAGAAAAAAAAGAACTTTTGTTTTTTAACAGTTTGGGGGATGGAAGTTGAATTGCCTTTTTCTAGTTCCACGAAAAATCCACTTTCCTTTTTCGACCCCATTTTAAAAGAACTAAAAAAAAAAAAGAAAAAATTTGAATTTTTCACTTTTCTAGTTCTAAAAGTTTTAAGTGAAAAATTCAAACTGTTTCTAAATATCGTAATAGAAAAAGCAAAAGGGATCATCCAAAGTATTCTTGAAATTATTAGAAAAAGTATAGTATTCCTCACGAAAAAAAAACAAGAATTTTTAAATTTAAAATATTTTTTTATTAAAAGGAAACCCCCAAAACTCGATGAATTGAGCGAAAACAAAAAATATTCAACAATTTGGAAGAATAATTCAATGATTTCTGAAGCAACCATTTCAATTCAATCGATAAAGTCGACAAATTTTTCATTGAAAAAAAAATCTATAAAGGATCTCAATACTAAGAGAAAAGTAGTTATTAAAAAAATAGAAAAAATGAAAAAAGAAGAAAAGAAAAGAGGACTTGGAATTCGCGAGACAAATATTCATTCGAAGAAAAAAATTTATGATAGTAAAAGGATAGAATTCGAAAAAAAAATTTTGCAGATATTCCAAAGAAGAAATATTAGCTTAACTAAAAAATCACATTCTTTTTTTCAATTTTTGATGAAAAAAATATACATAGATATCTTTCTATATATCATTTGTATTCCGAAAATCCAGCTACAACTTTTTCTTGAATCAACAAAAAAATTTTTAAATAAATGGCTTTACGATAATGAACCAAATACAGAAAGAAGTTATAAAACAAATCAAAGTATAATTCCCTTTCTTTTAAAATTACACAAATATTTTAATAATAAGAATAAGAATGCGAATTCACATAATTATTTTGATGTCTCCTTTTTGTCACAACCATATGTATTTTTAAATTTGTTACAAACCCGAATTATTAACATAAACATATATAAGTTAAGACTTCTTTTTCAATATAATAAAAATTTTTTTTTTCTGAAAAATGAAATAAAGGATTCTTTTTTTGGAGCACAAGGAATAGTTCATTCTAAAAGAAAACAAAATAACCTGCTCAATTCTGAACTAAATCAATGGACAAATTGGTTAAAGAATAATTATTATCAATATAACTTATCTAACAGTAGCTGGTCAAAATTAGTATCACAAAAATGGAGAAATAGAATCACTAAATGTGGTGTAACTCAAAATAAAAATTTAACCAAATGGGATTCATATGGAAAAAGCCCATTAATTCTTTACAAAGAACAACAAGGAATCCCATTAAAAAAAAAAATTAGAAAACAATATAAATACGATCTTTTATCCTATAATTTTATGAATTATGCAAATAAGAAAGACTCATATATTTATCGATATAGATCCCTATTTCAATCAAATAAAAACACAATGATTTCTTCTAATTACAATACATATAAAAAAGACTTATTTGATAGAATAAGTAATATTTTTATCAAGAATTATATAGCAGAAGATACTATTATTATAAATCCGGATAGAAAATATTTGGATTGGACGGGAATCAATAGAAAAATACTAAATCGTTCCATATGCAATCCGGAATTTTGGTTCTTTTCCAAATTTGTGATATTTTATAATACATTTAGGGGTAACTCGCAAATTATACCAATAAAATTACTTTATTTACATTCTCTTTTTTTACATTCTAAAGGAAATAAAAATGTTAGTGAAAAGAATATTACTAGAAAGAAAAAAAAAATAGATGTTTTTAGAACATCGAAAAAAAAACCCAAGAACAATATGGAGGCAGAACTTCAATTCTTAGTAAGAAATTTTTTGAATTTCCATTTAAACTGGAAAAATTTCTTAGGTCAAAAAATATTTAACAATGTAAAAGTATATTGTCTCCTTATTAGATTGACAAATTTAAGAAAAATTACTATAGCCTCTATTCAAAGAGGAGAACTAGGTCTAGATATTATGATGATTCAAAAACAGACGAATTTAACTCTTTCAGGCTTAAGGAAAAAGAAAAATAATAAATTTAGGAAAAAAGAACTATTTGTTATCGAACCAGTTCGCCTGTCTAGAAAAAATAATAAACAATTTTTTAAGTATAAAATGATGGGTTTTTCATTAATTCATAAGAATAAACGCAAAATTTATAAAAAATACTCAGAAAAAATTCATGTTAATAAGAAATTTTTTGATAAATACATTACAAGAACAAAAGATCAAAAGATAACAGAAAACAAAGAAAACGAGAAATTTAATTTACTTGTTCCTGAAAACATTTTATCTGCTAGACGTCGTAGAGAGTTGAGAATTAGAATTTGTTTAGATCCAAATAATATAAATAGTATGCATAGAAACACAATATTTTATAATGAAAATAAAGTCCAAAATTGTTTTAAAGTTTTGACTAAAAAAAGAAATGAGAAAGAGAAAAAAAAACTAATGAATTTCAAAATTTTTCTTTGGCCAAAATATCGATTAGAAGATTTAGCTTGTATAAATCGTTATTGGTTTAATACCCATAATGGAAGCCGTTTCAGTATAGTAAGGATACATATGTATCCGCGTGTGAAAATTCGTTAATCTAATTTTGTTTTCTATTTAGCATATGTATCTATCTATAGATAGATACATAGGTTAAACAAATACACGTATTTTGGTATGGCATTGATTTTAATTCAATGATGTATACATAAAAAAAAAGCATTAACAAAATTATCTTTTTTTATCTAATGTAATGTATACAATTCTTTTTTATATATCAAACTAGTCTCCTTTATACTATATCTATTTAAATTCTCTATTTCAATTGGATTGATTTCAGTTATCAAAAAAATTAGATTTCGGATTTCTATCAAAAAATTAAAAATGAGTGTCATTCTAATTACTGATCAATAAAAATATCTATAAAAATCGAGGAGAAGGAAAAACTTTTATTTTTTTATGGTAAAAAAGTCATTTATACCTGTTATTTCACAAGAAAAAAAAGGAAAAAAACCGGGATTGGTTGAATTTCAAATATTCAAATTTACCAATAGAATACGAAGACTTACTTCACATTTTGAATTGCACCGAAAAGACTACTCATCCCAAACAGGTTTACGTAAAATTTTGGGAAAAACGGCAAAGATTACTGTCTTATTTGTCAAAGAAAGATGGAATACGGTATAAAAAATTAATCAATCAGTTTAATATTCGGCAGTCACAAATTCGTTAAATTGAAGAGTAATTTTCAATTATTCGATTTATTAGATCTTGAATTTGGATGAACTTTTTTTTTAAGCGATTCATAAAAGAATAAATCGAGCAAAAACCTATGAATATCTCAACGAAAAGAAAGGACTTCATGATAGTCAATATGGGGCCTCACCACCCATCAATGCACGGTGTTCTTAGACTTATTGTTACTCTAGATGGTGAGGATGTTATTGATTGTGAACCGATATTGGGTTATTTACACAGAGGAATGGAAAAAATAGCGGAAAACCGAACAATTATACAATATCTGCCTTATGTAACACGTTGGGACTATTTAGCTACAATGTTCACAGAAGCAATAACTGTAAATGGACCAGAACAGTTGGGAAATATTCAAGTACCTAAAAGAGCCAGCTATATCCGAGTAATAATGTTGGAGTTAAGCCGTATAGCTTCTCACCTACTATGGCTAGGACCTTTTATGGCAGATATTGGTGCACAAACACCTTTTTTCTATATTTTCAGAGAAAGAGAATTAATATATGATCTATTTGAAGCTGCCACAGGTATGAGAATGATGCATAATTTTTTTCGTATCGGAGGGGTAGCGACTGATCTACCTTATGGTTGGATAGATAAATGTTATGATTTCTGCGATTATTTTTTAACAAGTATTGCTGAATATCAAAAACTTATTACGCGAAATCCTATTTTTTTAGAACGGGTTGAGGGCGTCGGTGTTGTTGATGTAAAAGAAGTTATTAATTGGGGTTTATCAGGACCGATGCTTCGGGCTTCCGGAATACAATGGGATCTACGTAAAGTGGATAATTATGAATGTTACGAAGAATTTCATTGGGAAGTTCAATGGCAAAAAGAAGGAGATTCATTAGCTCGTTATTTAGTTCGAATTGGTGAAATGATAGAATCCATAAAAATTATTCAACAGGCTTTGGAAGGACTTCCCGGCGGTCCATATGAAAATTTAGAAATCCGCTGCTTTGATAGAGAAAAAGAGCCAGAATGGAATGAGTTTGAGTATCGATTTATTAGTAAAAAATCGTCTCCGAGTTTTGAATTGCCAAAACAAGAACTTTATGTAAGAGTTGAAGCCCCCAAGGGAGAATTAGGGATTTTTCTAATAGGGGATCAAAATGGTTTTCCTTGGAGATGGAAAATTCATCCGCCCGGTTTTATAAATTTGCAAATTCTTCCTCAATTAGTTAAAAGAATGAAATTGGCCGATATTATGACAATACTAGGTAGCATAGATATTATTATGGGAGAAGTTGATCGTTGAAATGATAATTGATTTAACAGAAATACAAGATATACATTTTTTTTTCAGATTGCAATTTTTGAAAGAGATATATGGAATTCTTTGGGTATTTGTGCCTATTTTTATTTTGATATTAGGAATTACTATAAGTGTACTAGCAATTGTATGGTTAGAAAGAGAAATATCTGCAGGGATACAACAGCGTATTGGACCTGAATACACCGGTCCTTTTGGAGTTCTTCAAGCTCTAGCAGACGGAACAAAATTACTTTTTAAAGAGAATCTTATTCCATCTAGAGGAGATATTCGTTTATTTAGTTTCGGCCCATCTATCTCAGTCATATCCATTATAATAAGCTATTCAGTAATTCCTTTTGGCTATAACTTTGTTTTATCTGATCTGAATATTGGTGTTTTTTTATGGATTGCTATTTCGAGTATTGCCCCCATTGGACTTCTTATGTCAGGATATGGGTCAAATAATAAATATTCCTTTTTGGGTGGTCTACGAGCAGCTGCTCAATCAATTAGTTATGAAATACCATTAACTCTATGTGTGTTATCGATATCTCTATGTGTGCTTCGTTGAGACATAAATTTTTTGATACTATTTCTTATAAGCCTCTCCTTATATTTAAAGTACAAAAAGAATCTATAAAGAATATATATATATTCTTTTCGCATTTGGATTGAATAATTGAATCAGATAGTTATATGAGTGCAATAAAACAGCTTTTTTTGAATATAATTTATAGAATACTCTATTACTTATAGAGAAAGTATGATGATTTCAAATTGCAGTAAAAATATTGAGTCTAATTTTCTATGTATAAGAATAAGGTGAAAAAATCAATGAAATTCTAGAATTAGATTCTATATATTATATTCTATGTATAGAAGTGGTTGTTTTTCCCAAGATTTGTTGATTAGTAATCCTGTCTTGAAGCGGACGCAAAAGACCAACCTTTTTCAAATTTTCAATATCATTTGTATGAATTAGCATACATATATTAACAAAATTAAAAAAAGGCATTAATATAATAAAAAAAATTAATGGATGGCTAGAAACACCAAAATACACAAAAGATTAGTAACGTATATTTCTTTTTTAAATTATCCAATTTATGTATAATATAAAAAGAATACTAATGGGGACTTGAAGTTGGTAGAAAAAATAAGGCAGTACTCCCCCCAATTCCGATCTAGAGTATACTTCCATCCATTGATTGAATAAATAACTATCAGGAACGAAATAATCCTTTAATTTTTTGAAGTCCCCTTTTGCTTGCACAAAAAGGAATAAGATAAGAGGTAAAAGTGATCTCCTTTTTCTTTTTTGTCTTATATACTCCATATTTATGGAGATAATCATAATTTAAAAAAAGAACATCTAATTATTTTTCGGAATCGAAAATGATGTGGGAGTTCTTGATAATTTTAAAAGAGTATTTTATGCAAAAATGAAATTAAGTTATTACTCAACAAATTTAATTTTGAATTTTTTAAAGGATGAGATCAATTCAGAAGTACCTTTTGTATTTTTTATTTATCTAAAGAAATTCAATAAATGTGCAAATGTTTTTATTTTTTAAATAAGTGTGTATTCATTTAAAAATTTTTTTTAGAACAGACAGAATTCCATGGGTCTAATTCAGAACCGTCCGAGAAAATAGAATCTTATCTATCTTAGGGATATATCAAGGGAGAAATAATTGGCCGGGTTCTTATATTTTTTTAAGGCTTTAAAGGAGCCGTATGAGATGAAAATCTCATGTACGGTTCTGTAATAGAGATGGTAACAGTAATGTCATCACCGACTAGGATTATCTAACAGTTTAAGTACAGTTGATATAGTTGATGCACAATCCAAATATGGTTTTTGGGGATGGAATTTGTGGCGGCAACCTATGGGTTTCCTCGTTTTTCTAATCTCTTCCCTAGCAGAATGTGAAAGATTACCTTTTGATTTACCAGAAGCGGAAGAAGAACTAATAGCGGGTTATCAAACCGAATATTCCGGTATCAAATTTGGTTTATTTTATGTTGCTTCCTATTTAAACCTATTCGTTTCTTCCTTATTTGTAACAGTTCTTTATTTTGGTGGTTCAAATTTCTCTATTCCGTACATCTTCGTTTCTAATTTTTTTCAAATAAATAAAACATACGGAGTTTTTGTAACGATAATTGGTATCTTTATTACACTAGTTAAAACTTATTTATTCATATTCGTTTCTATCACAACAAGATGGACTTTGCCTAGGCTACGAATAGATCAATTATTAAATCTTGGGTGGAAGTTTCTTTTACCCATTTCTCTTGGTAATCTATTATTAACAACGTCGTCTCAACTGTTTTCACTGTAAAAAAAATGTGGACCTTCTATATTCAAAATTCAGAACTTGTTTTAAACAAGAGAAAGAAAAAAAATATTCAGAGCTATTCACGATATGTTCCTTATGGTAACTGAATTCATAAATTATAGTGAACAAATAATACGAGCTGCTAGATATATTGGTCAAGGTCTCATGATTACCTTATCTCATGCAAATAGGTTACCCGTAACTATTCAATATCCTTATGAAAAAATAATCTCATCAGAACGTTTTCGCGGTCGAATACATTTTGAATTTGATAAATGCATTGCTTGTGAAGTATGTGTTCGTGTCTGTCCTATAGATCTACCCATTGTTGATTGGAAACTAGAAACTGATATTCGAAAAAAACGGTTGCTTAATTACAGTATTGATTTTGGAATCTGTATATTTTGTGGTAACTGTATTGAGTATTGTCCAACAAATTGTTTATCAATGACCGAAGAATATGAACTTTCAACTTATGATCGCCACGAATTGAATTATAATCTAATTGCTTTGGGTCGTTTACCAGTATCAGTAATTGATGATTATACAATTCGAACAATTCAAATAAAATGATTTCAAAATTCTTCACAAAAATAATTGAATTTCTCTATATATAGAATAAAAAAAAAGATATTCTATTTTTTTGAAATGACTCTTTGGCATAAAGAAAAGAATGAAATTCCATTGATTCTATAACAACTGTACCTAATAACAATTCACATATCTTATCTTAGGATTTGGTGAATTTCTATGCACAGATAATTTTCGTATTTAACAAGTTTTTTCCTGGTCATATCAATAAGGTCATGAAATTTCTATTTATCTTTTATTTTACATATAATGGATTTGTCCGAATCGCTACATGATTTTATTTTAATCTTTCTTGGATCAGGTCTCATATTAGGAAGTCTAGGAGTAGTATTCTTTACGAATCCGATTTTTTCTGCTTTTTCATTGGGACTAGTTCTTGTTTGTGTATCTTTATTCTATATTTTATCAAACTCCCATTTCGTAGCTGCCTCACAGCTACTTATTTACGTGGGCGCTATAAATGTTTTAATAATATTTGCTGTGATGTTTATGAATGGTTCGGACTATTACCAAAATTTTCGTGTTTGGACCGTTGGGGATGGAATTACTTTGATGGTTTGTACCAGTATCTTTCTTTCACAAATAACTACTATTCTAGAGACATCATGGCACGGAATTATTTGGACGACAAGACCCAATCAGATTTTAGAGCAAGATTTGATAAGTACTAGTCAACAAATTGGAATTCATTTATCAACAGATTTTTTTCTTCCATTTGAACTAATTTCAATAATTCTTTTAGTTGCTTTAATAGGTGCAATTTTTGTGGCTCGCCAATAAGAAAGTTTTCGAACTAATAAAATAATATAAATTACATTTTGTTAGAATTTATTACATTTCTTTTTTGTTGAATTATATGTTAAGGAAAAAGAATATTTATGTATAAAGTATAAAATCTTTTTGCAAATACTTGATTTTGTTGTAGACTTATTATGTTAGGCAATAAAATCCGTTGAATTCATATTCATATCGAAATGAATAAAAATTGAAAAGGAGTTGGTCAATGATATTCGAGCATACACTTGTTTTGAGTGCTTATTTATTTTCTATAGGTATCTATGGATTGATCACGAGCCGAAATATGGTTAGAGCCCTTATGTGTCTTGAACTTATACTAAATGCAGTTAATATAAATCTCGTAACCTTTTCTGATTTTTTTGATAGGCGGCAACTAAAAGGAAATATTTTTTCAATTTTTGTTATAGCTGTTGCAGCCGCTGAAGCAGCTATCGGACCAGCTATTGTTTCCTCAATATATCGTAATAGAAAATCAACCCGTATCAATCAATCAAATTTGTTGAATAAATAGTATTATTCATAAAAAAAAGTCTAATTTTGAATAGTGTGTACTATATAATCCATTCAAATTAGCAGAAATGATATATCCTTTTTAATCATGTTTGCGTTTGCGAAAACAAAGATAAGAAATCAAAGTATCTTGGTTCTATTCTCTTATTAGTTATTAATCTATAAATATATTTTTAGTAGCAAAATTCTTATAAATCATTGATTCATCTGGTATATAATATAGATATATATATATAGATATATATATATCATATATAGATATATATAATTGGTTTACCAATTTACTAGATTGAAAATGTTGAATTTTTGATGTTCAAGGATTATGTTCCAATGTCACATTCAGTAAAGATTTATGATACATGTATAGGATGTACTCAATGTGTACGAGCCTGCCCAACAGATGTATTAGAAATGATACCTTGGGACGGATGTAAAGCTAAACAAATTGCTTCTGCCCCAAGAACAGAGGACTGTGTTGGTTGTAAGAGGTGTGAATCCGCCTGTCCGACGGATTTCTTAAGTGTTAGAGTTTATTTATGGCATGAAACAACTCGAAGCATGGGTCTAGCTTATTGATACGTTTCAAAAAGAACCGCATACAAGTACTTTTTTTTACTGGCAAAAACCCGGGCTCAAAATAAAAAAATATTTTGAGCCCGGGTTTTTGTAGTCTAAGTATATCTTATTTTTATCACGAATTATTTTCCTTGGTTAACAACAGTTGTAGTTTTGCCAATAGTCGGAGGTTCTTTAATTGTCTTATTTCCCCATAAAGGAAATAAGACAATTAAATGGTATACTTATTGTATATGTTTCATAGATCTCCTTCTAATAACCTATGTATTTTGTTATCATTTCGAATTAGATGATCCACTAATCCAATTGACAGAAAATTATAAATGGATCCATTTTTTTGACTTTTACTGGAGATTCGGAATAGATGGACTCTCTCTAGGACCCCTTTTATTAACGGGATTTATCACTACGTTAGCTACGTTATCAGCTCAACCGGTTACTCGAGAATCTAAATTATTCTATTTTCTAATGTTAGCAATGTATAGTGGTCAACTAGGAACATTTTCTTCTCAAGACATTTTACTTTTTTTCATCATGTGGGAATTAGAATTAATTCCCGTTTATCTACTTTTATCTATGTGGGGTGGAAAAAAACGTTTGTATTCAGCTACAAAGTTTATTTTGTACACTGCGGGAAGTTCTGTTTTTTTATTACTGGGAATTCTGGGTATGGGTTTCTATAGTTCTAATGAACCAACATTAAATTTTGAATCATTAACTAATCAATCATATCCCGTGGCACTGGAAATAATCTTCTATATGGGATTTCTTATTGCTTTTGCTGTCAAATCACCAATTATACCCTTACATACATGGTTACCTGATACCCATGGAGAGGCGCATTACAGCACTTGTATGCTTTTAGCCGGAATATTATTAAAAATGGGAGCATATGGGTTGGTTCGAATTAATATGGAATTATTATCTCGCGCTCATTCTATATTTTGTCCCTGGTTAATGTTATTAGGTTCCATTCAAATAATCTATGCAGCTTCAACATCTCTTGGTCAACGCAATGTAAAAAAAAGAATAGCTTATTCCTCGGTCTCTCATATGGGTTTCTTAATTTTAGGAATTGGTTCTATAAGCGAGACAGGGCTGAATGGGGCTATTTTACAAATAATCTCTCACGGATTTATTGGTGCTGCCCTTTTTTTCTTGGCGGGAACTAGTTATGATAGACTACGTCTTCTTTATCTCGACGAAATGGGTGGAATGGCTATCCCAATGCCAAAAATATTCACGATTTTCACTACCTTATCGATGGCTTCTCTTGCATTACCGGGCATGAGCGGTTTTGTTGCAGAATTTATAGTATTATTGGGAATAATTACCAATCAAAAATATCTTTTCATCACAAAAATACTCATAACTTTTGTAACTGCAATTGGAATGATATTAACTCCTATTTATTTATTATCTATCTTACGTCAAATGTTTTATGGATACAAGCTTTTTAATAAACAAAATTCTTATTTTTTTGATTCGGGGCCACGAGAATTATTTATTTCAATTTCTATCCTTATACCCGTAATAAGTATTGGCATTTATCCAGATTTTATTTTTTCAATTTCGGCTGACAAGGTTGAAGCTATTCTCTCTCATTTTTTATAGATAGTTTTTGGGAATAAATGAAAAAGAAAAAATAGAAATCAATCCGATGCACAATAAAAAAAAATGGATTTCTTTTTGTATTTTCTTAATTACATAAAAATGAAATTGAATTCTAATTGAATATTTTTGTTGTTTGTGAGAACCCCTTGAATCAATATTACATTACTTGATTCAATGGGGTCTTAATCATTTTATTGGGAGTTTTTTTTCTTATTCTATAGAATGTTCCCAATATTTGTGAATTTTTTTAAATTAATTAGGTGTAAATGAACCATAACTATGTAGTCCTATTCCTAAAAGATTTATCCCTAAATAACATATCCAAATTATAAGAAAGCCTATGGAGGCCACTATTGAAGAATTTCTATATTCCAATTTTTTATTTTTTCTAGTATGTAAATAAATTGCGAAAATAGTCCAAGTAATAAAAGCCCAAGTTTCCTTTGGATCCCAATTCCAATATGATCCCCATGCCTCATTAGCCCATACTGCTCCAGATATATTACCTATTGTTAAAAAGATAAAACCTAGACTAATAGTACGGTAACCCCAACGATCCAATTGTTGAATAAATTGATATCTATAATAATTTCTATAAGACGAATAAAACGGAAAAGGAGTTTGTTGTAAAATATTCTTTTTATCATTCATATTCATATATTTGATTTCAGCAAAAGAAAAGGATTCATTAAAAAAAAACAAAGTCTTGCTTTTACCAAGAATTTGTATGAGTTCTTGAAATGTAATGACTAAAATAGCCACTGATATTAATGATCCACATAAAAGAGTTGTATAACCCAATATCATCATACTTACGTGCATCATTAACCAATGGGACTGTAAAGCAGGCACTAATTTTAAGGATTCATGCATTTCGGTTAAAAGACCCGAAGTAGCAAAGCCTTGGGTAAAAAGAATACTTGGTGTTATTATTGTATTGAAATAGTCATTTTTTTGTTTTTTGAAGCAAAGAACCATATAAAAGATAGAAAAAGTCCATGAAAGAAATATTAATGATTCATATAAATTACTAAATGGTAAATGGCCTGAAAAAATCCAACGAGTAACTAACAATCCTGTGATACAAAAAAAGGTTATTATCATGCCTTTTTTGAACAAATTGTATAATCCTATGATTTCATTGCCTAATAATAAGGTTATCAAATGAATTGAAATTAAAATAGATACGACCGAAAAGGATATATGAGTTAATATATGCTCTAAAGTGGAAAATACCATATAGAATGAAAAAATAGAAATACTTGGAATAGAAATAATAATTCTTTATAGGAACTTTTTTTTAGAAGATAAGATGCCGCTACTCGGACTCGAACCGAGATGCTCTAGCACTGCTTCCTAAGAGCAGCGTGTCTACCAATTTCACCATAGCGGCTGACTCGAAACCATAATAACCCAATTTTAGTCAATTGTCGAGATTCAAAGAATCAATTAAAACACAATATTTGTTTACTAAACATTCAATAAAATAATTTTAAAGAATTCTATTAGAATCTATTAAATATAGAATGTAAATATCATAATATAGAATGTAAATATCCTAAATTCATAACTGAATCTTATATTCTATATCAATTTTATATTCATATTTTTGTATTTAAAAAAGAGTCGTTGAATCCAGTTAATTGAAATTATTCTAACGTTTATATTTGTTACAGAAAAAGCTTTTTGAATTCCCCGTAAAAATAGATTGCCCTAATGAAAAAGCTTTTAATGCTGTAAAATATCCCTTCTTTTTCCATAAAGTGTTCCGAATAAGTTTTTTTGATATAGACGTGCGCTTTTTTGGAACTGCCATAGAATTAGTATAGTTTTTTATTGTTATAGAATTTTATGTGAAAGACATTTTGCGGTAAATGAAAATTAAGTTTATCTCTAATTAGACATATATTTTATATATTTGAATTTCCATTTTTGTTTTTATTATATTTATAATAAGAATATAATACTTTTTAGAAAGTTTTCCCCAAATCGCTATTTCTTATTGTAATAAAAACTTAATTAGTTAAGTTAAATTTAATGAACTAAACCAATGTTCAAAAAATATTGTCCAAAGAGTCAGAATAATGAATAATCGATTATTCTATTTTATTAAATTCTATCTTTCTTTGTTATTAACCGAAACCATTCCTTTACTTTACAAAAAAGATAAAAGAAAAACCTAAGAAACCAAATTCATTAGAATCCTAATTTTTTTTCTTTATTGTATGGAATATACACATCAATATTCATGGATCATACCTTTTATTCCATTCCCAGTTCCGATGTTAATAGGAGTGGGACTTCTACTTTTTCCCACTGCAACGAAAAATATTCGCCGTATTTGGGCTTTTCCTAGTATCTTATTGTTAACTATAGTTATGATTTTTTCGCTTGATTTGTCTATTCATCAAATCAAGAATAGTTTGTTTTTTCAATATGTATGGTCTTGGACCATAAATAATGATATTTCTTTAGAGTTTGGGTACTTGATCGATTCACTTACTTCTATTATGTCAATATTAATTACTACGGTTGGCATTCTCGTTCTTATTTATAGTGATAATTATATGTCTCATGATCAAGGATATTTGAGATTTTTTGCTTATCTTACTCTTTTTAATATTTCAATGTTGGGATTAGTTACTAGTTCGAATTTGATACAAATTTATTTTTTTTGGGAATTAATTGGAATGTGTTCTTATTTATTAATAGGCTTTTGGTTCACCCGCCCTATTGCGGCAAATGCTTGTCAAAAAGCATTTGTAACGAATCGTGTAGGGGATTTTGGTTTATTATTGGGAATTTTAGGTCTTTATTGGATAACGGGTAGTTTGGAATTTCGGCATTTGTTTCAAATTATAAATAATTTGATTTCTAAAAATGAAATGAATATTTTTTTTTTTACTCTGTTTGCCCTCTTGCTATTTTGTGGCTCAGTTGCAAAATCTGCCCAATTTCCTCTTCATGTATGGCTACCCGATGCTATGGAGGGACCTACTCCAATTTCTGCCCTTATACATGCTGCTACTATGGTAGCCGCTGGAATTTTTCTTGTGGCTCGTCTTTTTCCTCTTTTCATAGTGCTACCCAAAATAATGAACGCAATAGCTTTTATAGGTATAATAACAGTAATATTAGGAGCTACTTTAGCTATTGCTCAAAAAGATATTAAGAAAAATTTGGCCTATTCTACAATGTCTCAATTGGGTTATATGATGTTAGCTTTGGGTATGGGATCTTATCGAGGTGCTTTATTTCATTTGATTACTCATGCTTATTCAAAAGCATTGTTGTTTTTAGGATCTGGATCCATTATTCATTCAATGGAAGCTCTTGTCGGATATTCTCCAGCTAAAAGTCAAAATATGGTTTTTATGGGCGGTTTAACAAAACATGTACCAATTACAAAAACTTTTTTTTTAGTGGGTACACTCTCTCTTTGCGGTATTCCACCCTTTGCCTGTTTTTGGTCTAAGGATGAGATTCTTAATGATAGTTGGTTGTATTCACCAATTTTTGCAATAATAGCTTGTTCTGCAGCAGGATTAACTGCATTTTATATGTTTCGAATTTATTTACTTGTTTTTGAGGGATATTTAAACGTTCATTTTTTGAATTTTAATGGAAAAAAAAATAGTTCATTCTATTCAATATCTTTATGGGGGAAGAAACAAGTAAAACTTAAAAGAAAAAACGAAAATTTTTTCTTAGTTTTACTAAAAATAAAAAAGAATGAAATAACTTCTTTTTTTATCCGGAAGAGATATCTACATCGCGTTAATCAAAATATTAAAAATATAAAACATCTTGTTTTTGGTATTATGCATTTTGGCACTAAAAAAACTGCTTGTTTATATCCTAATGAATCTAACAATACTATGCGATTTTCTATGCTTATTTTAGCGCTCTTTACTTTATTCGTTGGTGCTGTAGGAATTTCTTTCAGTCAAGACGGAATACATTTGGATATTTTATCAAAATTGTTAATTCCGTTTATAGATCTTTTACATAAAGATTCAGAAAATTTTATGAATTATTATGAATTTTTCACAAACGCAACTTTTTCTTTGAGTTTCACTTTTTGGGGAATATTTCTAGCGTCTTTTTTTTACAAATCGGTTTATTCCTATTTAAAAAATTTGAATTTATTAAATTTATTTGAAAAAAGTTTTCTTAAAAAAAATGTTGCCGATCATTTTCAAAATATCATATATAATTGGTCGTATAATCATGGTTATATAGATCTTTTTTATGAAAAATCTTTAATTGCTAGTATCAGAAGATTAGTGAAATTAAATTCTTTTTTTGATAAAAAAAGAATTGATGGAATTACGAATGGAATAGGTATTACAAGTTTTTTTCTAGGAGAAGCTATCAAATATGTGGGGGGGGGGCGAATAGCTTCGTATATATTATTGTATATTCTAGATATATTAATCTTTCTAGTAATTTTATTGTTACATCGAAACAAATAAATATTGATGAATCTCATGAATATGGAACTCGGTAAGAAAAGGGGATTTAAAAATTGAAAAAGAAGATTCTGAAAGAATCTTCTTTGAATACTAAAATTACGTATTGAATTTGGATTCTTGTATCCATAATTCAAAAAGTTTTTTTGACTATTGCCGAAGAACTGAAATAAAAGATAGGGTATAGCTATGACAGTTATTGTATGGGGTCTACCCAATGCTAAATGCAAAGGCGCATAATAGATAGACATGAACATTATGAGCTGTCCCGTAATAAACCCAGTTGTTGCTGCTATTTTCTTCTCGGTTCCTTCTTCCACAAGTCTAGCTCGAAGAAGGAAGAGATAAGAGGGCCCTATGGAAAATGTGGTCATAAATCCATAATAGAGTCC
Organism: Vigna unguiculata; assembly: GCF_037176805.1. NCBI lineage: Eukaryota > Viridiplantae > Streptophyta > Magnoliopsida > Fabales > Fabaceae > Vigna > Vigna unguiculata. Next base: position 45,169 of record NW_028197110.1, on the reverse strand, counting down.
GACCACAACTATCGAATTCATTATCTTCATGCATAAGAATACTAGATTCTCCAGTATAAAAGATTGAAAAATCATCTCAAACCTCTCTTTTTCTTTTCTATTGCAATTTTTGGATTATTATATAACGATTTTTCAATTTTCAATTTTGCATAATTTTCCATTTATAGAA
>NW_028197110.1:22500-27500 GCF_037176805.1 Vigna unguiculata | reverse complement strand
GTCACTATCGTCACTATCATCAATATCGTCACTATCATCAATATCGTCACTATCATCAATATAGTCACTATTATCAATAAGAAAACCCTTAGGCTTGTTATCCAGGAACTTGTTCAGAAATACTGTAATGAAAGGAACATAGGAGTTTGTCGCTAGGTATTTGACCAAATAGGATCGTCCAGTTCCTATAGAACCTATCACTAAAATACCCCTACTAGGGGGAGGTAGGGCTAAGCGGAGCGAAAAGGGTTTTCCATGAGATGGGAAATGCAAACTATTAGCCCCCCACAAGGTGTGTGAATAAGTAATTGTCTGATAATTAGCAAGGAATATACGTCTTTCTACTAAACAGGATGTATTGAATTCATAAATCATTAGATACTTTTTTTGAATGTCAACTAAGTATCGTAAGTAAATTGCTCCCGGTTGTTCACTTATTTGATAACCAGAGTTATTCTTTGATAAAAGATCACTATGAGTAAGACTCAATAGAATTTGATCAATCCTTTTTTCTGTTGTTAAGGTAGAAAACTGAACCAAGAATTCTTTTTCTTTATCATCAATCGAATCAGTGTTCGAGACCCAGGATTCTATTTGATCATCAATCCAATCACCATTCACGTTTTTTATTTTTCTTATCAAGGAATAGATTGCTTTACTTGGATGACTTAGATGTCTCGTATTTCTCGAAAAAGCGATTCGATTGATGGGATTTGGTATAATACTTATGAGATCGATGAGATTCCAATATTTATTCTTAGAACGTATGGATTTGACCCCATAAGCGGGACCACCACCCCATAGCATGTTGCTACCAAAAGCAAAACTCCGTATTTCTTCTAGAGAATCTCCTAATTGTTCCAGAGCAACTAGAAAGATATTCTTTAACCAGAAAGAATTCAGTTCAGATGTAGGATACCTATCCAGAAGTTTTCGCAACTCAATCATGTATGATGGAATCATCAAAGATTTTACCTTTTCGAACTCTGTCTGTAACTCACTATAGACTCGAGAAACAAAGAGAAGATGTGTACGAACGAGATATCCAGCAACAAGGAGAAGGAAAAGGATTGAATAGAAGAACTCCTGAACATTTAGCGATCTCAGATGTGTCGATATCAATAGTAACTCATTATTTCGATGAGTCATTTCTTCGGACAGAAGAAGATTATGGAAACAATTACCCGGAATCTCACTTATCAGATTCCATTGTGGAAGACACAATGGAATCTGACGAATTCGCCATAATATATCTGACCCATGCATAATATCATGAAAAATGGATACAAATTTTTGGCTGCTACTTAGTATCGGCAATAGGTCTGAAAAAGTATCTAAAAATATGAAATTTAGATATTTGTACCCCGTCGAGGTAAGGAACCATGGTATATATGTTTGGAATAGATTCCATTTTGAGAGAGTTGAAAAAACACTATCTTGTTGAAAGGTTCTATACATCTGACCTTTCTCAAGGCATTTTTGTAGACAAGAACTCCGTTTTTTCCTTTTTTCGGATGGTAAATATTTCTCAGAACATGGAGTGTGAATCCAACCCATGTTTGAATTGAAATTGAGATACTGATACAAGTTCTTCCCTTCTGAATCAGGTATATTCATATCTGAAAGAGGTTGACAATAAGTTTTTTCAAAATGGACTATTTGTCCCTCTGTTAGAGGTGTTCCAGAAATGTCTGCGATCGAGTAAATAGCTCCACGAACGAATGGATCGTATCGAATTGGAAAATGGAAAGATTTGTAGAAGTTATACCCTTCGTCGCCACTTTGCGGAAAATCGTTAGGTATCAATATGTTAGATACCTGTAACTCGATTGGTGAAATAGTATCTCTCTTCAAAAAAGCATGTTTTTTTTGACCATCGCAAAAAGAAAAGATTTTGTTGCGAATGAACAAGATTTTGAGGAATTGTCCATACGTAAAATCATAATTATTGATACGGGCCTTTTCCACATAAAAAGGGAATCTTTTGTTACAATAGAAGCAGAAGTGATATTGATTATTCAAGAATCGAAGTCGATTTGCTTTATAAAAATAGTATATCAATGAACTTCTATGAAATGGTTTCACGGGATTCAGCCAATTGTCTGGATCGTGGGATATCATTGAGAAATAGGAATCTGTGTTATCAAAAGATTTCCTGCGATTCTTTCTAGTATGGAATGAGTCAATCATCCACTTTGGTATCTTATTGAACAAAAATGGTGATATTGTTCCTCCATTGATCAAGAATTTCGATTTTTGGGAAGTATCTTGGTCATCCAATAATAAGGGTTTCCTTTTTTTCAAATGAAAGATTTGAAGACCTATTGATTCTAATAACTGATTACAGAGTGGATCATTCGGACCTTTCAATTCATAGATGTGGATCTCGGACCTATGAATGGGGATACCCCCAAAACTCACAAATAAAAAAGAAGGAAGTGAGTTAGACAAAAAGAGAAGAAACTTGGGCAAAAAAAGAAGTAACTTGGACAAAAATAAACAAAGTGACTTAGACAAATCTTTTTTGTCGATAACCTCAGACCAATCAATCGAATATTGATTAATATGTAATCGATCGAACACTACTTGAAAACGGCTATTCTGCTCAGAAATGAAATAGTCCAAATGTTCCTGGAAATTCTTGCTCCCATTGGACCATTTGTATCTATATACATTAGGATCCCAATTCATAGATCTCTCCGTTCGAGAAATCAAAATAAGAGGATCGAACCACTTCTTCTGACTCTTTTTCAAATTTGATAAATGTTGGTTGATCGTGTATTTCATTCTAGTTCGATGATTCAGAGTATCATTTCCTATTTGATACCTTTGAATTCCATATTCGAAGTTGCAATTGAATCGATTCAATACATTTCTTATGTAACCATGGGTGCTATATTGGATTTGAATCAGATTTCGGATCAATCTATATTGATTGACTGCCTCCATTATGTTGTTGCTAGCAAATACAACTATTTTAGGTTTTGGATCTTCCACATTATTTCCGCAAGAGGTCTGGACCCATTTTTTTATGATCCTTCGATAAAAAGATTCATTCTCTTCATAAAAAAGAGGAGGTAGAACCAATAAAGAGTGCTTTTTCGATTCATCCCTGGAGTTCAATAACTCATTCAAGAAATGTTTTTGATCCAATCCGGAGGAATCCATAGAAAAATCAAATTCCTTATGATACACCAGATCCGGCTCGGTTATTGATAGAGTGAATAGATCTGCCATTTCTTGAAATATATCTTCTGATTCAAAATCGTGGTGTAACGTGTATCTCCCCCTGTTCCGGTCATGGAATAGATGAAATAAACCCCAAAATGGATTTTTGTTCAAGAATGAAATCTTATTGGAACTGTCCAGTTCACCCTTTGGAACCATATCACATCCTCGATAGGATGAAATAGGATGAATTGAGACGGTATTTTGTAAGTACATAATTATCTTGAATAAATTCACTATTTCTTTCTTTTCCGATCGCCTGGAAAAAGCAAGATGTTTCTTTTGTTCTTTTTTCAACAATTTCTGATCTCTAGTAGACCTATCAGTAGGATTCGAACCCAGATGAAGTTCTGACCATCTGTCAGAGAAAAAAGAACGAGTGGCTCTTGCAGGATTCCCAAAAAATTCTTCGATTTCTTCCGGAAGCAGATGATTATTCATCTGCTTCTCACGTTCCATGAATAGTCGGCACATTGAGGAATATCCAGAAAGGATTTTAAGGAATCGCTCTGATTCTATCTCTGTTCGTTCCGTTTGAAGAAAGGAAGGATCCCAACAAAGAATCGATCTTTCTTTTAGTTGTTGAATCTCTCTTTGATTGATCAATGTGTGATATTTCGAATCCTCATTCCTAATGGAATCGAAAGAATCCTTGGATTGATCAGAAGATCCTTTCAATTGGCTAGAATCCGTTACTTGAATGAAACTAGATCTCGTGGAATCATATTGAAGATTTGATGATACATTCCGTACCTTGCTAAAAAACCGATCCTTGTTTCCCAACCACACATTGTCTAACCAAATCCAATTCTCTCGTGACATGTTCCTCAAAAAATCCGATTCGTGCGGACTCTTCCCCCAACTAACGAAGAGATCTTGACGGAATTGCCACATATGAAATTGAGCACAATTTTGCAAAGAAATAGCCCGCTTGTTTCTCAAGAAGAGATGCGAAACATGCTCAATATCATTTGATTGAATAATTGACCCAGTCCCTTGTTGTTTGAAGAAACCCTCCACTTCCTTTGGTATTTTTTCACGAAAAGCAAACATGAGATAATAAATCCAGTCTTTCACTAAGATTTCGAATAGCTGTCCCGAATTCAAGTTGATTATGTTTCGCCTCTTTCTCGGGGAAAGACGATCAAAAAATTCCCAATCATGGTCCTTACGGATCGGATCATCCATATAATATACAAAAAGGAACTCCAGATATTTGATATCTTTCTCTTTGAATGAGATCTCAATTCCAGCGATGGTTTCATTAGATATCTTACAACTAGAATCGCTCTTTTTTCCTATCCAGTTCCTCCACCACCGCGAATCCCAGTTAAATTCAGGCATGATATACTTTTTAGTTATTGGGAGAACCCGAGTACTCTCTTTCGGATCCAGGAAAGAACTCTCAGAGATCTTTTTTCCTTTTGGAAGATACAGGAGCGGAACAATCAACCTATTGATATTGGAAGACTCAGATGATTCTTCCAATGTATCATTTTTGGGTCCAATGGAATTCATAGGTATAGGAAGAAGCCTTGTCAAATAGGGATTTTTTCTTTCGACCATTTTTCGATTGTTAATACGATATATAAGGACCGCTACTACAAAGAGTACTACATACTTGATCGTGAAATATCGATTGCTTGTTGAACCCTGTGAATTGCGTGAAAGTAGGATACTCCAAATTCGGGAGTCCAAGAGTTTTATAAAACTCTCTTGATGGAAAAAAATATGAATGAAAAATCCCGCTGAATTGAATTGGGTCCATGAAT
>NW_028197110.1:0-20000 GCF_037176805.1 Vigna unguiculata | reverse complement strand
TCTTCGTCTTTACAAGAAAAAGGAGTAATTAACTGTGACGCGTTCACTAAAAAAAAATCCTTTTGTAGCGAATCATTTATTAAGAAAAATAAAGAAGCTTAACACAAAAGCGGAAAAAGATATAATATTAACTTGGTCCAGAGCATCTACCATTATACCTACAATGATTGGCCATACCATTGCTATCCATAATGGAAAAGAACATTTACCTATTTATATAACAGATCGTATGGTAGGCCATAAATTAGGAGAATTTTCACCTACTCTAAACTTCCGAGGACATGCGAAAAATGATAATAGATCTCGTCGTTAACGTTAATTTGAACATCCATTTTTAAATAGTAATGCATAAAGAAATATTACAAAATTGAATTCTTAGTAAAATGAAGTTCAACTCATTTCTTTTAGAATTCATTAAATGAATTCAATAATTCATAATAATAATAAAATTCTTTTTTAATGAAGAATTCAATCAATTCAATATTTTATTGATTTGTCAAAATAGACTCTTATGATAAAGAAGAACCTCTATACAGAAGCCTTGTCTTTTGGTCAAATCAAAAAAAAAGGTTCATGTCTATTTTATTTACAACACACAGTACAAATAGTAATTGATGTGATTTGTACATAAATAAAACATTATGATACTTGAATTTCTATTTGAATTTTCTATTTGCTTTAGTTGAATATCTTCTTTTATTCGATTTTTTGAATTGTTTATTTTACAATAGTCGATGATAGTCACAATAGAAATTTCAACGAACTTAGTCAATGAGCTATAATGAGTTATAAAGATCTATCTATAGATAAAAAATACACAAATAAGAAATATCATTTTATGTAATTTTATGTACAGTAGTGGGGAATTATGGGACAAAAAATAAATCCGCTTGGTTTCAGACTTGGTACAACTCAAAGTCATGATTCTATTTGGTTTGCACAACCAACAAAATATTCTGAGAATATACAAGAAGATAAAAAAATACGAGATTGGATAAAAAATTTTATACAAAAAAATAGAAGAATATCCTCGGGTGTCGAGGGAATTGGAGAGATAAAGATTCAAAAAAGAATCGATCTGATTCAAGTCATAATATATATGGGATTTCCAAAGTTATTAATAGAGGGTAAGCCTCAAAAAATCGAAGAATTACAGACGAATATGCACAAAAAACTGAATTGTGTGAATAGAAAACTAAACATTGCTATTGTAAAAGTTACAAATGCTTATAAACACCCTAATATTCTTGCAGAATTTATAGCTGGACAATTAAAGAATAGAGTTTCATTTCGTAAAGCAATGAAAAAAGCTATTGAATTAACTGAACAAGCAGGTACAAAAGGAGTTCAAGTACAGATTGCAGGACGTATTGATGGAAAAGAAATTGCACGTGTCGAATGGATCAGAGAAGGTAGGGTTCCTCTCCAAACCATTCGAGCTAAAATTGAATATTGTTGTTATACAGTTCGAACTATTTATGGAGTTTTAGGGATAAAAGTTTGGATATTTTCGAAATAAAGAAAAATATGTCCTTCTTTCTATTCAATAATTCAATGTCCTATTTTGATTTTATATAAAACAAAAAAGAAAAAATTACTCGATTTTGATTCTCAAAAATTTATCTATTTTATAAGATTGAATCGACTAAAAAAAGAAATTAATCATTTTATAGAGGATTGCCATGCTTAGTGTGTGACTCGTTAGTTTTTTAGAATGATTAAAAAAAAAAAAGAAACCGGTTAATAGTATCAATTCATTTAAAAAGAACTAATAACCAACACATCACTTCGGATTATCTAGATCTAAAGAATTAGTCAAAAGAAAAAAAATTTAATAAAAAAAGAATATAGCAACTGAAAAATTGTGAAAGATAAAAGAAAAAAAAGATTATTTAGTTGTAAAGCAATAAAAATATATAGATAAAAGAAAAGGTGAAAGAAAGAGATTAAAATATATCAATGATATAGAATTCGAATATGTAAAGGTCTATGGGTCATCTCAGAAAAGATAGTGTATTAAAGCATCCTTAAAAATAAAAAAGAATAATATATATATTTTTTTTTTATTTTTAATGTCAATAAATTAAGAGCTCTGAATCAAGAAAAACTGATAATATTGATTCACGAAAAAAGAAATGAATATTCTATTCTAAAAAAATTTTATTAATTTTTAGCTATGAGAAAGGCTCCATTGTCGAATTAAAACCTAACCATTAATCGAGAGGCGATGGGAACGACGAAACCTGCAAATACTTAAGACTTAAGATTTTATTAAAAAAATCTTAAAGAAAACAAATCTTAATGATTTCTTAGGTGGGATGGCGGAAGAAACCTAAAAACAATCCATTTTTTAGGAGTTGTACCCTACATTAACATCTGAATTTCATTACATCTGAATTTGAGAATAAAAGAGTAAATATTCGCCCGCGAGAATTTTTCTTTTATTGAATTTTTTTATATTTTTGCCAATTCTAAGAATCGATATTGAAAACAAGATCTAAAAATTTCGAAGATTGTATGAAATCTCAAAAAATACCGAGATTTCGTTATTTACTAAACATATGACTATTTCTATTATTTTATCGATTAGATAGAATCTATATCCATATAGATATAGATATTTGAATTACTTCATTCGCGAGGAGCCGTATGAGGTGAAAATCTCATGTACGGTTCTGTAATAAAGATGGAATTGAAAAACAACCATCAATTATAACCCCCAAAGAACCAGATTTCGTAAACAACATAGAGGAAGAATGAAGGGAATATCCTATCGAGGTAATAATATTTGCTTCGGAAGATATGCTCTTCAGGCACTTGAGCCAGCTTGGATAACATCTAGACAAATAGAAGCGGGACGGCGGGCAATGTCAAGAAATGTTCGCCGAGGTGGACAAATATGGGTACGTATTTTTCCAGACAAACCGGTTACAGTAAGACCTACTGAAACACGTATGGGTTCAGGAAAAGGATTTCCCGAATATTGGGTAGCTGTTGTTAAACCTGGGAAAATACTTTATGAAATGGGTGGAGTACCAGAAAATATAGCAAGAAAGGCTATTTCAATAGCATCATCCAAAATGCCGATACGAACTCAATTCATTATTTCAGGATAATAAAAGAGAACCAAAGAAAATAGGTCTTTAGAATGAAAAGAAAAAAGGCAATAATAGGTTCCTTTTTTTTTGAACACAAAATATTTTTACTTCCTTTTTTAGATTGAAATAATAAAAAAATGATATGATTCAACCTCAAACTCATTTGAATGTAGCGGATAACAGCGGAGCACGTGAACTGATGTGTATTCGAATCCTAGGAGCTAGTAATCGACGATATGCTTATATTGGCGACATTGTTGTTGCTGTAATCAAACAAGCAGTACCAAATACGAACTTAGAAAAATCTGAAGTGATCAGAGCTGTAATTGTACGTACTTGTAAACAACTAAAACGTAGCAACGGTATAATAATTCAGTATGATGATAATGCTGCAGTTATAATTGATCAAGAAGGAAATCCAAAAGGAACTCGAATCTTTTGCGCAATCGCCCGGGAATTGAGACAGTTAAATTTCACTAAAATAGTTTCATTAGCACCTGAGGTATTATAAGAGGAAACCACGATATGGATATATTCTTTTTTTGTGAAATAGATAAATGTATCTATTTTATCTCAAAAATATATCTTTTGTAATAATTATTATTTTGAAGAATTCGTACTTATAAGTTTTAGAAGTAGCCATTTTTCTTTATTTCAGATTTATACTTGAAAACCTAAACAATATCTATATCTATCTATATATAGATATGGGCGAACGACGGGAATTGAACCCGCGCATGGTGGATTCACAATCCACTGCCTTGATCCACTTGGCTACATCCGCCCTTATAGTAAAAATGATCTATATCTCAAATTCTACCTTTTCATTATCCTTTTTTTTCTAACAAAGGAAAAAAAAAAAGATAAGGAATCATTAAATCAATCAAAAACGTATGTATAAATCTATAGAAATCTAAAAAAAAGATTACTAATCCAATATCCAATATAAAGGAGCAATATTAACAAAGTTGATATTGCTCCTTTATTTTTAAACAAAAACTCGTCTACTTTAAATTAAGATCAAAATTTTATCCATTAACAGATGGAGCTTCCATCGCAGCTAGATCTAGAGGGAAATTATGAGCATTACGTTCATGCATTACTTCCATACCAAGGTTAGCTCGGTTAATAATATCAGCCCAGGTATTTATTACACGACCTTGACTATCAACTACGGATTGGTTGAAATTAAAACCATTTAAGTTGAAAGCCATAGTGCTGATACCTAAAGCGGTAAACCAAATACCTACTACAGGCCAAGCAGCTAGGAAGAAATGTAAAGAACGAGAATTGTTGAAACTTGCATATTGGAAGATTAATCGGCCAAAATAACCATGAGCAGCTACAATATTATAAGTTTCTTCCTCTTGACCAAATCTGTAACCTTCATTAGCGGATTCATTTTCTGTGGTTTCCCTGATCAAACTAGAAGTTACCAAGGAACCATGCATAGCACTGAATAGGGAGCCGCCGAATACACCAGCTACACCTAACATGTGAAATGGATGCATAAGAATATTATGCTCAGCCTGAAATACAATCATAAAATTGAAAGTACCTGAAATTCCTAGAGGCATACCATCCGAAAAGCTTCCTTGACCAATAGGATAGATCAAGAAAACAGCAGTAGCGGCTGCAACAGGAGCTGAATATGCAACAGCAATCCAAGGACGCATACCCAGACGAAAACTAAGTTCCCACTCACGACCCATGTAGCAAGCTACACCAAGTAAGAAGTGTAGAACAATTAGTTCATAAGGACCGCCGTTGTATAACCACTCATCAACAGAAGCTGCTTCCCAGATCGGATAAAAATGCAAACCTATAGCCGCAGAAGTAGGAATAATCGCACCAGAAATGATATTGTTTCCATAAAGTAGAGATCCAGAAACAGGCTCACGAATACCATCAATATCTACTGGAGGGGCAGCGATAAAAGCGATAATAAATACAGAAGTTGCAGTCAATAAAGTAGGAATCATCAAAACACCAAACCATCCAATGTAAAGACGATTTTCGGTGCTGGTTATCCAATTACAGAAGCGACCCCATAGGCTTTCGCTCTCGCGTCTCTCTAAAATTGCAGTCATGGTAAAATCTTGGTTCATTTAATCATTAGGGACTCCCAAGCACAAAAATTCTCTATAATGCGAGAATTTGAGGACTTGTTATTCAACAGTATAACATGACTTATATACCAGTGTCAACCAATACTAATATCCATAGTATGTTCTTATTCATTAGTATGTTCTTATTCATTTCGGTTTATCCGAATTTACCTTGTTTATCCCATTTCATTGATTCATAAAAAAAGTTTATTTTCTATATATCATTCTATTTATAGAAATAGAGAATAGAAATATAGATATAATACAACATCGATCTACAAAAATGAGTTGCCCGGGACTTGAACCCGGAACTAGTCGGATGAAGTAGATAATTTATTCTTGAATAAAATTCAACAATAGAATAAAACAAGAAAAAATCCCTCCCCAAGCCGTGTTTGCAGTTTTCATTGCACACGGCTTTCCCTATGTATACATCTAAACCTTAATTACTTGCCTAGCAAAAGACTCTAAGAAAGTGAAATATAATATTTAATTCATTAACCCCGAATCTTGACTCTGACTACATGAGCATTTCAAAATCCTATATATAGATATAGAAGACTAAAAAAAATGATTTTTTTATCCTCATTGAATAAAAAGAAGGAAGTTCGTTTTATCAATTTACACCGATTTAAAAAATAACATAACCTATTTTCAATTATAAATAATTGACGAAATCGTTTCTTAAAAGAATATCCAAATACCAAATACGACCTCTATAAAACCTACGCAAAGTAAAAGAAGTTCTTGGAAAAATCAAAGAAAAAAGATCTTCTTCTGTAAAAAATTCTTGCAATAATTTTTCTGAACTTAATTTTTTCAAATAAATGCGCACAGTACTTTTATGCTTACGAGCCAAAGTTTTTATACAAGAAAACCGAAGTATATATTTTATTTGATAGAAACTCTTTTTTTTTGCAGATCCATTGTAATAATGAGAAAAATTTCTGCATATGCGCAAAAACCGGTCAATAATATCAAAATCAGATAAATTGGCCCAAACCGGCTTACTAATAGGATGACCCATTACATTACAAAATTTTGTTTTAGCCAATGATCTCATTAGAGGAATAATGGGAACTATTGTATCAAGTTTTTTTATAACAATTTTAATAAGAAATGAATTTTGCAACATTTGACTTCGTACTACTGAAAGATTTAGTGGAATACTTAAAAAATAGCCTAAAAAGTGAAATGAATACTGAGATAATTCGTTTATATAGATCGTTTCTAGTCCAGCCCAAATATCAAAATGACATTGCCATAAATATATAAAATAGTATTTCCATTTATTTATCAAAAAAGGAGTATTCTTTAAAACCAGAATTGATTTTCCTTGATATCTAACATAATGGATGAAAGTATCCTTAAAGAAGAAGAAAGTATATGAACAATTCTTAGTAGATACTTCTACAAGATGTTTTATTTTTTCATAGAAAAAAATTCGCTCAAAAAAAACGCGAAAATGTTTTAACTGTAACTGAGAGGATTTGTTACGTAGAAAAAGAAAGATAGATTCATATTCCCATACATATAAATTATATAGGAACAAGAAAATTCTTCGATTCCTTTTTGAAAAAAAAGTAAAAATCCATTTTTTTGGAGGAAAAAGACTATTCCAATTATAATAGTAATAAAAAAACAACCTTATTAAATGAAAGAAAGAGACATCTTTTATCGAATATCGCAGGATTTGAACCAAGATTTCCAGATGGATAGGATAGGGTATTCGTATATCTGACTTATGATTTAAATATATCAGTTGATCTTCGAAAAAGGGAAAGATCGAATGAATTGATTGAAAATTTTTATAAGATTTTACGATTTCTAATCCCCTTAAGGAAGAGCTAAATAATTGTAGAGAAAATAGAATCTCCACGACGATACCAAAACCTTCTAATATTATTTGAGAAAAAAAATGATAATTATAACCCACAAAAGTATTTTTTTTAGAATCATTAACAAAAAGAATGAAATGAGTCTGTTGATACATTCGAGATACTTAAACGTTTTACAATTAGTAAACTAAATTTATTGTTATAATCGACATTTTCTATAAAAAAGGACTCATGAGCATAAGCTAGTCCATAAATAGATTCCCGAAAAAAAAGTGGGTATAGGATGTCCTGGTATCGAGATCTACGGAGTTCTAAATATGCTTGATATTGCTCCATTAAAAAAAAAAAAGTCTATTTGGTCAAACAAAGAATCAGAGATTCATTGGATTATCAAATGATACATAGTGCGATATGGTCAAAACAGAAAATTATAGGTATAAATATATACCTAGAGAAGTAAAACCCATTAACGGACTCTCTCTAATCGATTTTTTGCCTAATTTTTGTTCTAGGATAACGAGCTAATTAAGAATCCTTTATTTTTTTTTTACCTAATCGCTCTTTTGATTTTGGAAAAAATATCTTTATCAATATACTCTTTCTTTTACACATTTATCGCTACCCCAAAATACCAAAAGATAATGGAAAATAGCTATATAGTTAGGACTCATAACAAAAATAAACCATTCACCAGAAAAGCTTTTCCCACATCAAGCACTAACCTATTTTTAACGTACAATTAGATGGGGTAATGATCCAAATAAAAAATAAATGAAAGCTCGATGCTTTTTGTTTCCCTATTAGAATTAGAACCACCAAGTTCTATCCCTTTATTAATCAAACCCAACGGAATTTTTTTTGTTACGAGCCAAAAATTCAAACAAAAATTTGAGCTGGATCCTAAAAGAATGAAATATTTTTAGAATTCTTCATTGATACGACATGCTACTTTTTCCAGTCATTCCTTTCTGGATCAGTCGTGGTTTTACAAGCTCTACCGATAGTATCGACGAACCCATTGCTTCATAGAAATGCGTAAAAAATAGAGTCGCTCTTAAAAGCCGAGTACTCTACCATTGAGTTAGCAACCCCATTACAATTTAAAAAATAAGGTGGATATTTATACCCAATCGCAATCAAAAAAATAAAATTACAAAATTGAATTGTCTAAAAAACTAAAAAAAGATATACCACCTATTTAAATACTATGTTCTTGAAATACTATGTTAGAGTTATCCATTATTATTATATATATAAGACTATATATATATTGGTATATATAGATCTAATATTTTCGTATATATATTCGTGTTTACCTTTCAATTCACTTACTTATTCATTAACAAAGTTTTTCTTGTTTGTCTCGCAGAAAGAAAACCAATGAACCTACCATTTGATGAAGTAATAACGCCTATTTAACGTAAGTAAGGTGATCAATTTATTCACGATCGGATTATATTTATTTGATACAGTGTTGTCAATATTAGTATTGAAAAAAAAATACAATCGAATAAATACAATCGAATTAATAAGATTTTCAATCTTATTAATTCGATTATTAGTATTATGTTAGAATTACTTATAAGAAAAATTATTTAAATATATATATATCTTTTTTTATTCTAAAATGATATTCTAAACTAAAAAAACGTATAAAATTATAGAAATATAGAAATCAATAGGAAAATACAAATTTCATATAGAAATGGAACAACTTCCCTATTATGTGAAATTCACATCGAAAAAGGCAATAGCCAGTTTCCCTTATAAATTGTAATCACTTTTTTCGTAAAATATCGTCTACTTACTATGCTTCTATTCCAATACGAAAGATAGAAATCTGTTTAATAATTAAGTATCTTTGTATTCGGCTCAATCCTTCTTTTAGGAAAAGATTGTGCCGAGTTTAATTGCAATTAATCCAAAGTATCCATTGCTTCGAATTCAAATAGTATCCATTGCTTCGAATTCAAATTTGATCTCCTTCCATACTTCGCAAGCAGCAGCTAATTCAGGACTCCATTTGCTAGCCTCACGGATAATTTCATTACCTTCACGAGCAAGATCACGTCCTTCATTTCGAGCCTTCACACAGGCTTCAAGAGCTACTCGATTAGCTACAGCACCTGGTGCATTTCCCCAAGGGTGTCCTAAAGTTCCTCCGCCAAATTGAAGTACGGAATCATCTCCAAAGATTTCGGTCAGAGCAGGCATATGCCAAACGTGAATACCTCCCGAAGCAACAGGCAGAACACCTGGTAGAGAAACCCAATCCTGAGTGAAATAAATACCACGACTTCGATCTTTTTCAACAAAATCATCACGCAGTAAGTCAACAAAACCTAAAGTGATATCTCTTTCCCCTTCAAGTTTACCTACTACGGTACCGGAGTGAACATGATCTCCACCAGACAAACGTAATGCTTTAGCTAATACACGAAAGTGCATACCATGATTCTTTTGTCTGTCGATAACTGCATGCATTGCACGATGTATATGAAGAAGTAGACCATTATCTCGGCAATAATGAGCCAAGCTAGTATTTGCAGTGAATCCCCCTGTTAAATAATCATGCATTACGATAGGAACGCCTAATTCTCTGGCAAATACAGCTCTTTTCATCATTTCTTCGCATGTACCCGCAGTTGCATTCAAGTAATGCCCTTTGATTTCACCTGTTTCAGCCTGTGATTTAAAAATCGCTTCAGCACAAAATAAGAAACGGTCTCTCCAACGCATAAATGGTTGGGAATTCACATTTTCATCATCTTTGGTAAAATCAAGTCCCCCACGAAGACATTCATAAACAGCTCTACCATAATTCTTAGCGGATAACCCCAATTTAGGTTTAATAGTACATCCTAATAGGGGACGACCATACTTGTTCAATTTATCTCTCTCAACTTGGATGCCGTGAGGCGGACCTTGGAAAGTTTTAATATAAGCGGTTGGGATTCGCAAATCCTCCAGACGTAGAGCACGCAGTGCCTTGAACCCAAATACATTACCGACAATAGAAGTAAACATGTTAGTAACAGAACCTTCTTCAAAAAGGTCTAAAGGATAAGCTACGTAAGCAATATATTGATTTTCTTCCCCAGCAACAGGTTCGATGTGATAGCATCGTCCTTTGTAACGATCAAGACTGGTAAGCCCATCGGTCCACACAGTTGTCCATGTACCAGTAGAAGATTCGGCGGCTACCGCAGCACCTGCTTCTTCAGGTGGAACTCCAGGTTGAGGAGTTACTCGAAATGCTGCCAAGATATCAGTATCTTTGGTTTCATACTCAGGAGTATAATAATTCAATTTATAATCTTTAACACCAGCTTTGAACCCAACACTTGCTTTAGTCTCTGTTTGTGGTGACATAAATCCCTCCCTACAACTCTTGAATTAAGAATTCTTGAAACAATAAGGTCTACTCGATATGACTTAGGAGTTAATGAAATCTTTTACAAAAATCAACTACTATTATCAATTAATCCCAAAGGTTCGTTATGTTATTATTAAATTAAACGATGGTATTTGATTTGTCAAATACATCATTATTGTATACTCTTTTCTATGTATGGCGCAACCCAATCTTTTTTTTTTTTCAATTTGATCTTATTTTTTAATTTTGAAAATCGAAAGATCTAATCTAAATAATAATAATAATTTATTCTTAATCTTGACAGTGATATATGTTGTCTATGTAAATCCTAGATGTAAAAATAGGCAGCTTTCTCCCCGGAAAATAAAAAAAGAGGTCAAAAAATAGGGAAACAGAGGGTAAGTCTAAAAAATTGTCTACTGAGGAAATACGAAAGCCAATGATAAAAAAAATGAATTCTAAATTAAGGTACAGGTTCGAATTCCATACAGAATATAGATGATATTTTCTAGAATGATAGAAAAAAAGAAAAGACTTTCGAAAGATTTTATCCAATTGAAATTTTCAAAATAACTGCAGTAAGCTTAAGAATTCAATAATTGAATTTGAATAAGTAAGTAAACAGTTAAAGAGGATTGATGGAATAGTACCAAAAAAATGGAGTACTAACTCCCATTTCTTATTTCTTTTTGAATTAACCGATCAACTTGCTTTCTTATCGAACATTTCTTTTTGATTTAAAAACTTTTTCGGAAAAAAAAATTGGCTTTTGATATGCGAATAAATCCTCCTACTTCCGGTCCTGAAGTTTCTTCGATTGAAAAAAAAAATCTGGGACATATTGACCAAATAATTGGTCCGGTACTAGATGTAGCCTTTCCCCCGGGGAAGATGCCTAATATTTACAATGCTCTGGTAGTTAAGGGTCGAGATACTGTTGGTCAACAAATTAATGTGACTTGTGAAGTACAACAATTATTAGGAAATAATCGAGTTAGGGCTGTAGCTATGAGTGCTACAGATGGTCTAATGAGAGGAATGCAAGTTATTGACACAGGAACTCCCCTAAGTGTTCCAGTAGGCGGAGCAACTCTAGGACGAATTTTCAACGTGCTTGGAGAGCCGATTGATAATTTAGGTCCTGTAGATACTCGTACAACATCTCCCATTCATAGATCTGCGCCTACCTTTATACAATTAGATACAAAATTATCTATTTTTGAAACAGGAATAAAAGTAGTAGATCTTTTAGCTCCTTATCGTCGTGGAGGAAAAATAGGACTTTTCGGTGGAGCTGGAGTGGGTAAAACAGTACTTATTATGGAATTGATCAATAACATTGCCAAAGCTCATGGAGGTGTATCTGTATTTGGCGGAGTAGGTGAGCGTACTCGCGAGGGAAATGATCTTTATATGGAAATGAAAGAATCTGGAGTAATTAATGAACAAAATATTGCAGAATCCAAAGTAGCTTTAGTATATGGTCAAATGAATGAACCACCCGGAGCTCGTATGAGAGTTGGTTTAACTGCCCTAACTATGGCGGAATATTTTCGAGATGTCAATGAGCAAGATGTACTTCTATTTATCGACAATATCTTCCGCTTCGTTCAAGCAGGATCTGAAGTATCTGCCTTATTGGGTCGAATGCCCTCTGCTGTGGGTTATCAACCCACTCTTAGTACTGAAATGGGTTCTTTACAAGAAAGAATCACTTCTACCAAAGAAGGGTCCATAACTTCTATTCAAGCAGTTTATGTACCTGCCGACGATTTAACTGACCCTGCTCCTGCTACGACATTTGCACATTTAGATGCTACTACTGTACTATCAAGAGGATTAGCCGCCAAAGGTATCTATCCAGCAGTAGATCCTTTAGATTCAACCTCAACTATGCTCCAACCTCGAATCGTTGGTGAAGAACATTATGAGACTGCGCAACGAGTTAAACAAACTTTACAACGTTACAAAGAACTTCAAGACATTATAGCTATCCTTGGCTTGGACGAATTATCCGAAGAAGATCGCTTAACCGTAGCAAGAGCACGAAAAATTGAGCGTTTCTTATCACAAC
Organism: Vigna unguiculata; assembly: GCF_037176805.1. Taxonomy (NCBI): domain Eukaryota; kingdom Viridiplantae; phylum Streptophyta; class Magnoliopsida; order Fabales; family Fabaceae; genus Vigna; species Vigna unguiculata. The sequence goes on along the minus strand of NW_028197110.1, from coordinate 7,506 downwards.
CTTTTTTCGTAGCAGAAGTTTTTACCGGTTCGGCTGGAAAATATGTTGGTCTAGTAGAAACAATTAGAGGGTTTAATTTGATTCTTTCTGGAGAATTAGACGGTCTTCCTGAACAAGCCTTTTATTTGGTAGGTAATATCGATGAAGCTACTGCGAAGGCTACGAACTTAGAAACGGAGAGCAATTTGAAGAAATGACTTTAAATCTTTGTGTATTGACCCCCAATCGAATTGTTTGGGATTCAGAAGTGAAGGAAATCATTTTACCTACTAATAGCGGACAAATTGGAGTATTACCTAATCATGCGCCTATTGCCTCAGCTGTCGATATAGGTATTTTGAGAATACGTCTTAAAGACCAATGGTTAACAATGGCTCTGATGGGGGGGTTTGCTAGAATAAATAATAATGAGATAACTGTTTTAGTAAATGATGCGGAAAAGGGTAGTGACATTGATCCACAAGAAGCACAGCAAACTCTTGAAATAGCAGAAACTAATTTGAATAAGGCTGAAGGCAAGAGACAAACAATTGAGGCAAATCTAGCTCTTAGACGAGCTAGAACACGAGTAGAGGCTATCAATGTTATTTCATAACAAGTTGAAATTGATGCGTCCCAATATCCGAAAACAATAAAAAGAAAAAAGAAACAGTCAGAAGAAAAAAGTAAGTAGAAAAGCTTATTAGATACCACAGTCAAAGGTATCTAATAAGTTATAACTATACCTTACCTACTATTGGATTTGAACCAATGACTCCCGCCGTATGAAAGCAATACTCTAACCACTGAGTTAAGTAGGTAATTTAGGACTCCTCCTCAAAAAAAAAAAAAGAAGAGTACCCATCTATCAGATTAATTGATTATAAATGTAAAATTACTGATAAGCAATACCAACCCCCGTTCAAGGGATTCGATCATGTAATATTCATCTTGACAAGCAATTATCTTCATACTATGATAAAATATGTATCAAAAACACAAGGGCTGTAGCTCAGTTAGGTAGAGCACCTCGTTTACACGAGCGCCAATGCTTTTTTTCAGAGGAGTTCATCTTGTAATTAAAAAAGTTTATCTTATAGTAAGAAATCGGTGTCTTACTCCATTTTAAGGAACAAAACAAGAGAACACTAGCCTGACAAAGGGTTTAGCCATAAAATCGAATCCATAATTGATTTGAGATATTGATAAGGTGAATACCCATTTCTCGTCAATGCTAAACATAAAGGGTATAGGGACCTAAAAAAGATTATCTTTTCTTCCTATTTTATGAACTTTAAGGTGTATGAAGTGTCATTTCTTATCTTCTATTTTAATTTTAGTAGGTGGATAAAGAGTCCATTTAACTTAAGTTGATCTAGGCCAGAAGCAGACCTACGTCAAGATAATCCTTCTTTGAAACACTTTGGTAGTGCTCTTTGATTGTTATACAAATAAAAAAGAAGAGCATAGGGAATCATCTCTTTATTCTTTACTGTAAAAAAAAAAAAAGATGGTGGACTAACTAATATTTTTATCAGTTAATGAAAAAGCTCAATGCAAAAAAAAATGCATGTTGGGTTTTGAAAACAATTTAAATCATTTAGATAATAATTAGTTTGATCTGTTTTACCGAGAAGGTCTACGGTTCGAGTCCGTATAGCCCTAATATTCCTACAGATACTAATAATATTAATACTATTTTGGATCGAATAGATCTCATTACTAAGACTATTACTAAAAAAAAAACAATTTGTAACTTTCTATTCGAACATATTCATATTCGATAGAATAATATTAATATTAGTATATTCAGCTAGTCTAAAAAAATGGAGACTTTAGACTAAAAATGAAAATGAATTTGGTATATTTTCTACATTCAGAGGAGTACTTTTATGTTTCTTCTTTACGAATATGATATTTTTTGGGCATTTCTAATAATATCAAGTTTGATTCCTATTTTGGCATTTCTAATTTCTGGAATTTTAGCCCCCATTAGCAAGGGACCGGAAAAACTTTCTAGTTATGAATCCGGAATAGAACCAATAGGCGATGCTTGGTTACAATTTCGAATCCGTTATTATATGTTTGCTCTCATTTTTGTTGTTTTTGATGTTGAAACGGTTTTTCTTTATCCATGGGCAATGAGTTTCGATGTATTAGGGGTATCCGTATTTTTAGAAGCTTTCTTATTCGTGCTTATCCTAATTGTTGGTTCAGTTTATGCATGGCGAAAGGGGGCATTAGAATGGTCTTAATTCTTGACTATTTAGACAATTAGAAAAAAAAATATTGAGACAATTATGAATTCCATTGAGTTTCCCTTACTTGATCAAACAACCCAAAATTCAGTTATTTCAACGACATTAAATGATTTTTCAAATTGGTCAAGATTATCCAGTTTATGGCCGCTTCTTTATGGTACGAGTTGTTGCTTCATTGAATTTGCTTCATTAATAGGATCACGATTCGATTTTGATCGTTATGGACTAGTACCACGATCGAGTCCTAGGCAGGCGGACCTAATTTTAACAGCGGGCACTGTAACTATGAAAATGGCCCCTTCTTTAGTTCGATTATATGAACAAATGCCCGAACCTAAATATGTTATTGCTATGGGAGCCTGTACAATTACGGGGGGGATGTTTAGTACCGATTCTTATAGTACTGTTCGAGGCGTAGATAAGCTAATTCCTGTAGATGTATATTTGCCGGGCTGTCCACCTAAACCGGAGGCCATTATAGATGCTATAACAAAACTTCGTAAGAAAATATCTCGAGAAATATATGAAGATCCAATGAGTTTTCAACGAGAGAATAGATGTTTTACTACCAACCATAAGTTTCATGTTGGATACAGTACTTATACTGACAATTATGGTCAAGAATTTTTCTATCAACCGCCATCTACTTCAGAGATATCGTCTGACACATTTTTTTAAAGTACAATAATAAAAAGCAATTCCTTTTTTAAAAATTTCATCGTATTTTAAAAATTTCATCGTAATAGAAAATACTAATACCAAACTCATAAAAAAAATTTAGGAGAAGCAAAAAATGCAAGGTCGTTTGTCTTCTTGGCTAGTCAAACATGGACTAATTCATAGATCCTTGGGTTTCGATTACCTAGGAATAGAGACTTTACAAATAAAGCCCGAGGATTGGCATTCCATTGCTGTCATTTTATATGTATATGGTTACAATTATCTACGTTCTCAATGTGCCTATGATGTAGCACCCGGAGGACTCTTAGCTAGTGTATATCATTTTACAAGAATAGAGTATGGTATAAATCAACCCGAAGAGGTATGCATAAAAATATTTGTATCAAGAAAAAATCCCAGAATTCCTTCGATTTTTTGGGTTTGGAAAAGTGCGGATTTTCAAGAAAAGGAATCTTATGATATGTTGGGAATCTCTTATGATAGTCATCCGCGTCTAAGACGTATTTTAATGCCCGAAAATTGGATAGGATGGCCTTTGCGTAAAGATTATATTGCTCCAAATTTTTATGAAATACAAGATGCTCACTAAATGATAAAAATAATAAACTAATCCAAACTTCTGCAACCCCAGTCAAAGAATATAAGTACATTCTGTTATAGATCAGACAAAATAATTGATTGACATTAAATCAGGCAGAGTAATGGAAGTTGCATTCAGATATTATTATGTGAGAAATCACAAAATTCAGAAATAATAGAATGAATAATTATAGGGTTTAAAATAGGATGGATAGGAGTTTCTTAAGATTCTAAAACAAAAACAATACTGAGTTCTTATCAGCCAAGCCAATAAAAGAAATAGGATGAACTGCAAAAATTCTTTATCTTTATAATAAACTAATTCTTTATCTTTATAATAAACTATATAACGTGCACATCACCATCAATTATACGGCCACGAAAAAAAAAACACAAAGAAAAGGGCTCGATTCTATTTTGGTAATCCTTCTCAGATGAATTCTTAATATTCTCACTCCACCCCAGAACTTCGACTTTTAGGTCTTTTAACCAACTAATTAAACCACTCGAATATTATGGAAATAGAAACCTTTTTTTGTATCGCAGAAAAAAAAGGAAAAAAATAGATAAAGAATTCATTATCTATATATCTATATCTATATATATATAGATACTATAGATAAGCGAATATACCTAATAAAAAATTGCATCTATTCTTTAATCATCTAGGAAAAGTATATCTACAGATACCTAAATAGATCAAAGAAATATGTTATGTATCAGAATCTAGAAGAACACAAATTTGTATGAGTATCTATCCCCCATATTCATTAAAATGAATATGGGGGATAGATACTCATACAAATGAATCTTGTGTCAGGAACCAGATTTGAACTGGTGACACGAGGATTTTCAGTCCTCTGCTCTACCAACTGAGCTATCCCGACCATTCTTGAAGCTTAATACTTTGATTTTAAAAGATTTTTAAAATCTATGTTAATGAATCTATATCAACTAAGTAAAAAAAAAGTTTGTAAGTGAGTTTCCGCAGTAATAATTATTTTTTATTGTTAATCGTTAATTACGCATATGAAAATTCCTTGCTAAAAAATAAGATATTAATTTATACATTTCTGATTAAAAAAAATTCTATGTGTTTCACATATATATTTATATCTATTCCAAAACTCGTCCCTTGTCATTATGATAGATAAGAAAATTATGATAGATAGGAAATTGATGAAAATAAAAATTCCAATTTCGTTGGGAAATAATAAATCGAATAAAACACATAAATAAGGACTTCAAGATAGAGAGGATATAGGAAAAAAATTAGAAAATGAAAAAGTATTTTTGGGGATAGAGGGACTTGAACCCTCATGATTTCTTAAGTCGACGGATTTTCCTCTTACTTTCAATTTCATTGTTGTCGGTATTGACATGTAGAATAGGACTCTATCTTTATTCTCATCTGATTTATCAGTTCTTCAAGGGTTTTAGCCGATTATGATGAAGTGAATAATTTCATCAATAAATATTCCATCTTTTCTTCAACTTCGAATTGATTTGATTCACATTTTTCATTTGTGAATATTTTTATCACAAATAGATCTTCAATAATAAAATAAAAAGTAACAAATTGAAAGAGTATTTCAGTATATATATATGTTTCTAAATGTTTATCTTTGATCCATTCCTGTAATTTTGGTGAAAGGATTCTTTTACTAATGCAATAAAAAAAGTCGTCAATTTCGTTTGTTAGAACAGCTTCCATAGAGTCTCTGCACCTATCCCTTTTTTATTATCACTTTCTGAATTTTTATTTGTTTTCAGAAAACAGGATTTGGCTCAGGATTGCCCATTGTGAATTCCAGGGTTTCTCTGAATTTGAAAATTATTACTTGGTAAGTTTCCATACCAAAACTCAATCCAATTAAGTCCGTAGCGTCTACCAATTTCGCCATATCCCCATCTTTTTTTTTATTTGAATCTGATTATAATAGAATGCTTTTTTTTTCATTTCTATTATGAGAATTATGCGGGAACTTTTGAATTCATTAAATACATATTATTTTATTAAATATTAAAAACCCCTTTCTCCAATTTTATAGATTTTATTTCATCTATATTGGATACCTTTATTTGTTTGAATCAGAACTAATTCTAATATCTATATATTAACAATTCAATATACACAGATATAGACCACATATCTACTTATCTTCTATGTACCTACTTATCTTCTTTTTTCATACAATTTAGAATACTCGAATGGTCGATTCTTTTTTTTTTTTTGTTTTTGCTTAAAAAAAAAAAGAAAATAAACAATCCATTTATTCATATACAATTTATATAACTAAAACGAATCTAGTGGCTAAAAAAAACCATTCTTTTAATTGAATATAATATAGAATTAGACATTTACTTAGAAATATGGAATTCCTTAATAAATATTTACTAAAATTTATATTTATTCAAATTTACTTTAAGTACTAATAAATAATCTTTTTGAAAGAAATCAATTTAATAATATATATCTAGAATAGTAGATCGAAATAAATTATATTAAATAAATTATATTAATATAATATTAATTATTATCTTGCACTTTATGTTATCAGATAAAATAAATAATAGAAATAATAAAAATTGGGTTTGATTTTCTATATTTTCTTTCTCTATTTTTGATGTTTGTATTAATTTGAATTTTGTTATAAATAACTAAAAATTGATAACTAAGATCCCATTCAATTCTTCTGCATATGTATATTTCGTTTACATTAGCCGGTTTAGCTCAGAGGTTAGAGCATCGCATTTGTAATGCGATGGTCATCGGTTCGAATCCGATAACCGGCTTTTCTCTATTTGTTTTTTACATAATTGATAATATCTTTTTTAGAAATAAAAAATTGGGAGAGTTCGATCTCTGCGGAAGAAATCAAGAAATTAACCTACTTTTTTGTATTCTTTTATATACAATAAATTCGGATATTGATAAAATTCATCTAATTCTTCTTTGTACTATAAAACTTTAGTAGATTTCGCTTCATTTAGAATTCTATAATATTTTTCATTTCGTTTAGTTTTCATTTCGATTTATAAGATTTTTCATTTTAAAAAAGGAGTTTTTATGTCACGTTACAGAGGACCTCGTTTCAAAAAAATACGTCGTCTAGGATATTTACCAGGACTTACTAGTAAAAGGCCAACAGTCAAAAACGAATTTCGAAATCAATTGCGCTTCAGTAAAAAATCTCAATATCGTATTCGTTTAGAAGAAAAACAAAAATTGCGTTTTCATTATGGTCTTACAGAACGACAATTGCTTAAATACGTTCGTATCTCCGGAAAAGCTAAAGGATCAACTGGTCAGGTTTTATTACAACTACTTGAAATGCGCTTGGATAACATACTTTTTCGATTGGGTATGGCTGCGACTATTCCTCAAGCCCGCCAATTTATAAACCATAGACATGTTTTAGTTAATGGTCGTATAGTGGATATACCAAGTTATCGTTGTAAACCTCAAGATATTATTACAGCAAAGGATGAACAAAAATCTAAAACTCTTATTCAAAATTATTTTGATTCAGCCCCCCATGAGAAATTGCCAAATCATTTGACTGTTCACCCTTTCCAATATAAAGGTTTAATTAATCAAATAATAGATAATAAATGGGTTGGTTTGAAAATAAATGAATTACTGGTTGTAGAATATTATTCTCGTCAAACTTAAACTTAACTAAAATAACAAGAGTTTTTTTTACAAGGATTTTCTGCTATTCATATATCATAGACATGGATATGCGAAAATTTTTATTCCTTGCCCACCCGTTATCCACTATTTTTTGTATTACCGAAAAATGAGGAATATAAAGTTGTCCATATCAACAAACAAATTTGAAATATGAAATAATGGTATGCATTGGGATGAGTAATATTGATGAATTTGGTAAAGATTCGGAAAGAGAGGGATTCGAACCCCCGGTAAACAAAAAGCCTACATAGCAGTTCCAATGCTACGCCTTGAACCACTCGGCCATCTCTCCTATATAATGATGCCCAG
>NW_028197109.1:0-32120 GCF_037176805.1 Vigna unguiculata | reverse complement strand
CTCCTTCAGCCTACGTTGATCCTTACTGACTTGTCTTGGTGTCATAAACTTCTACTTCCTTTGATGTCCCTCATGCCTCAAATAAAGGGAACGTTCATCAAGATGGAGTGTTTTAAAATGAAGCCATGCCCATCCCAAAAGAAGATGACGAGAGTCCATGGGAGCAATATCACATAATACTTCTTTCACACATTGCCATGTACTGAATTTGATCCATGCTTGATCCAGATGAAAGGTTGCTGGTAACTGGAGTTTCTCCACCAATCTTTGGCTCACAACATTGTTTTCGCTTCCGTAATCGAATGCAACTAAACATGGATGGCCTTCGGTTAAACACTTTGTATAATAAACTTCCTTTCCTATTCCAGGTCTAGATGGCCAGGCTGTGAATACCAAATGATGTGAATCCACAGCGTTCGATTCGTTTGACTGATCTATCATTGTTGGAATGCTAACAAGCAAGAAATTTGAGAAATTATTTAAAACGAGAAAATGGAAACATAAAAGAAGACGGAACGGAAATTGATAGACATCACACTTCCAAGAATGGAAGATAAGCCTAAGAGTTGAAACACACAGAGGGACAAAGGACCTTTGATGAAACTCATGGATTCTTGAATCACTCAAGAACTTAGGAGAATCACTCTCACTAAGATAGATGAGATAAAACTCGTTTATTTTCTGAATAAAACTCAGCTTGCCTTCATTGATGAAAATGGTTCAACTTATATAGGAGCTTTAACCATCAGAATTACAAAAGACACATAAATTTCAATATCATCCCGCTTTAAGCTATTAATTAATGATCCACTCAAGCTAATAACGATCCGCTACTTAATGGTTGATTGTAACTGAATTTAAGGCTACCAAAAGTCATCCACAAACTTTGAGCAAAGGTCCTCTTGATCTTCCAAAGGTTGGTTCTTAGGTTGGCATATGGACCCTTATTTCAACTTGAAGATAAAGCAAAACTAAAGCCCGTTAATTGGTTAAGCACAAACACAATTTGGTCAGCCAATTTTACAAAGCATTGGGCCCTTGTTTAAATAAAAGAAACTGCATCAACACGGCGCATTAGTCATCCTCCATTTGACCCATATGCAATTCACATCATACCCTCCTTCTTCGAGAAGATTTGTCCGGAATCTTAAGACACTAGTTTTAAAGTAAGTTTTTATTATGATCTTGTGAAGGAATTTTATTTTTTCGCAAGTTGAAACTAATTCTCTTCTTCCAGGATCAAATTCAACTTGATATTTGTTACTTTCCAATGGTTGCAATCCGTCGATAACATTTCTTGACAACGGTACCCCACCTTGATATGTAACAATAAATAATTCCATGCGTTGTGTTTGACGAATTCGCTTCTTATCGACGGACCAAATGCATGATAAAGCACTATGAACAAGCTTCCTTTTCAAACATGGAAGTTCGTGTATTTCCTTCACATGCTTATCCTTTTGTTCCTGTAAAATGACATCACAAACTGTAGAAGAAAATACATTGACGAATAAACTTTCTCTAGTTCCATTTCTTTTTCTTTATTTTCCCTTCCTTCTGCAGTTTCTATTACTTCCTTTTCTATTCTTTCTTTTTCTGTTTTCTCCTTCAGCCTACGTTGATCCTTACTGACTTGTCTTGGTGTCATAAACTTCTACTTCCTTTGATGTCCCTCATGCCTCAAATAAAGGGAACGTTCATCAAGATGGAGTGTTTTAAAATGAAGCCATGCCCATCCCAAAAGAAGATGACGAGAGTCCATGGGAGCAATATCACATAATACTTCTTTCACACATTGCCATGTACTGAATTTGATCCATGCTTGATCCAGATGAAAGGTTGCTGGTAACTGGAGTTTCTCCACCAATCTTTGGCTCACAACATTGTTTTCGCTTCCGTAATCGAATGCAACTAAACATGGATGGCCTTCGGTTAAACACTTTGTATAATAAACTTCCTTTCCTATTCCAGGTCTAGATGGCCAGGCTGTGAATACCAAATGATGTGAATCCACAGCGTTCGATTCGTTTGACTGATCTATCATTGTTGGAATGCTAACAAGCAAGAAATTTGAGAAATTATTTAAAACGAGAAAATGGAAACATAAAAGAAGACGGAACGGAAATTGATAGACATCACACTTCCAAGAATGGAAGATAAGCCTAAGAGTTGAAACACACAGAGGGACAAAGGACCTTTGATGAAACTCATGGATTCTTGAATCACTCAAGAACTTAGGAGAATCACTCTCACTAAGATAGATGAGATAAAACTCGTTTATTTTCTGAATAAAACTCAGCTTGCCTTCATTGATGAAAATGGTTCAACTTATATAGGAGCTTTAACCATCAGAATTACAAAAGACACATAAATTTCAATATCATCCCGCTTTAAGCTATTAATTAATGATCCACTCAAGCTAATAACGATCCGCTACTTAATGGTTGATTGTAACTGAATTTAAGGCTACCAAAAGTCATCCACAAACTTTGAGCAAAGGTCCTCTTGATCTTCCAAAGGTTGGTTCTTAGGTTGGCATATGGACCCTTATTTCAACTTGAAGATAAAGCAAAACTAAAGCCCGTTAATTGGTTAAGCACAAACACAATTTGGTCAGCCAATTTTACAAAGCATTGGGCCCTTGTTTAAATAAAAGAAACTGCATCAACACGGCGCATTAGTCATCCTCCATTTGACCCATATGCAATTCACATCATACCCTCCTTCTTCGAGAAGATTTGTCCGGAATCTTAAGACACTAGTTTTAAAGTAAGTTTTTATTATGATCTTGTGAAGGAATTTTATTTTTTCGCAAGTTGAAACTAATTCTCTTCTTCCAGGATCAAATTCAACTTGATATTTGTTACTTTCCAATGGTTGCAATCCGTCGATAACATTTCTTGACAACGGTACCCCACCTTGATATGTAACAATAAATAATTCCATGCGTTGTGTTTGACGAATTCGCTTCTTATCGACGGACCAAATGCATGATAAAGCACTATGAACAAGCTTCCTTTTCAAACATGGAAGTTCGTGTATTTCCTTCACATGCTTATCCTTTTGTTCCTGTAAAATGACATCACAAACTGTAGAAGAAAATACATTGACGAATAAACTTTCTCTAGTTCCATTTCTTTTTCTTTATTTTCCCTTCCTTCTGCAGTTTCTATTACTTCCTTTTCTATTCTTTCTTTTTCTGTTTTCTCCTTCAGCCTACGTTGATCCTTACTGACTTGTCTTGGTGTCATAAACTTCTACTTCCTTTGATGTCCCTCATGCCTCAAATAAAGGGAACGTTCATCAAGATGGAGTGTTTTAAAATGAAGCCATGCCCATCCCAAAAGAAGATGACGAGAGTCCATGGGAGCAATATCACATAATACTTCTTTCACACATTGCCATGTACTGAATTTGATCCATGCTTGATCCAGATGAAAGGTTGCTGGTAACTGGAGTTTCTCCACCAATCTTTGGCTCACAACATTGTTTTCGCTTCCGTAATCGAATGCAACTAAACATGGATGGCCTTCGGTTAAACACTTTGTATAATAAACTTCCTTTCCTATTCCAGGTCTAGATGGCCAGGCTGTGAATACCAAATGATGTGAATCCACAGCGTTCGATTCGTTTGACTGATCTATCATTGTTGGAATGCTAACAAGCAAGAAATTTGAGAAATTATTTAAAACGAGAAAATGGAAACATAAAAGAAGACGGAACGGAAATTGATAGACATCACACTTCCAAGAATGGAAGATAAGCCTAAGAGTTGAAACACACAGAGGGACAAAGGACCTTTGATGAAACTCATGGATTCTTGAATCACTCAAGAACTTAGGAGAATCACTCTCACTAAGATAGATGAGATAAAACTCGTTTATTTTCTGAATAAAACTCAGCTTGCCTTCATTGATGAAAATGGTTCAACTTATATAGGAGCTTTAACCATCAGAATTACAAAAGACACATAAATTTCAATATCATCCCGCTTTAAGCTATTAATTAATGATCCACTCAAGCTAATAACGATCCGCTACTTAATGGTTGATTGTAACTGAATTTAAGGCTACCAAAAGTCATCCACAAACTTTGAGCAAAGGTCCTCTTGATCTTCCAAAGGTTGGTTCTTAGGTTGGCATATGGACCCTTATTTCAACTTGAAGATAAAGCAAAACTAAAGCCCGTTAATTGGTTAAGCACAAACACAATTTGGTCAGCCAATTTTACAAAGCATTGGGCCCTTGTTTAAATAAAAGAAACTGCATCAACACGGCGCATTAGTCATCCTCCATTTGACCCATATGCAATTCACATCATACCCTCCTTCTTCGAGAAGATTTGTCCGGAATCTTAAGACACTAGTTTTAAAGTAAGTTTTTATTATGATCTTGTGAAGGAATTTTATTTTTTCGCAAGTTGAAACTAATTCTCTTCTTCCAGGATCAAATTCAACTTGATATTTGTTACTTTCCAATGGTTGCAATCCGTCGATAACATTTCTTGACAACGGTACCCCACCTTGATATGTAACAATAAATAATTCCATGCGTTGTGTTTGACGAATTCGCTTCTTATCGACGGACCAAATGCATGATAAAGCACTATGAACAAGCTTCCTTTTCAAACATGGAAGTTCGTGTATTTCCTTCACATGCTTATCCTTTTGTTCCTGTAAAATGACATCACAAACTGTAGAAGAAAATACATTGACGAATAAACTTTCTCTAGTTCCATTTCTTTTTCTTTATTTTCCCTTCCTTCTGCAGTTTCTATTACTTCCTTTTCTATTCTTTCTTTTTCTGTTTTCTCCTTCAGCCTACGTTGATCCTTACTGACTTGTCTTGGTGTCATAAACTTCTACTTCCTTTGATGTCCCTCATGCCTCAAATAAAGGGAACGTTCATCAAGATGGAGTGTTTTAAAATGAAGCCATGCCCATCCCAAAAGAAGATGACGAGAGTCCATGGGAGCAATATCACATAATACTTCTTTCACACATTGCCATGTACTGAATTTGATCCATGCTTGATCCAGATGAAAGGTTGCTGGTAACTGGAGTTTCTCCACCAATCTTTGGCTCACAACATTGTTTTCGCTTCCGTAATCGAATGCAACTAAACATGGATGGCCTTCGGTTAAACACTTTGTATAATAAACTTCCTTTCCTATTCCAGGTCTAGATGGCCAGGCTGTGAATACCAAATGATGTGAATCCACAGCGTTCGATTCGTTTGACTGATCTATCATTGTTGGAATGCTAACAAGCAAGAAATTTGAGAAATTATTTAAAACGAGAAAATGGAAACATAAAAGAAGACGGAACGGAAATTGATAGACATCACACTTCCAAGAATGGAAGATAAGCCTAAGAGTTGAAACACACAGAGGGACAAAGGACCTTTGATGAAACTCATGGATTCTTGAATCACTCAAGAACTTAGGAGAATCACTCTCACTAAGATAGATGAGATAAAACTCGTTTATTTTCTGAATAAAACTCAGCTTGCCTTCATTGATGAAAATGGTTCAACTTATATAGGAGCTTTAACCATCAGAATTACAAAAGACACATAAATTTCAATATCATCCCGCTTTAAGCTATTAATTAATGATCCACTCAAGCTAATAACGATCCGCTACTTAATGGTTGATTGTAACTGAATTTAAGGCTACCAAAAGTCATCCACAAACTTTGAGCAAAGGTCCTCTTGATCTTCCAAAGGTTGGTTCTTAGGTTGGCATATGGACCCTTATTTCAACTTGAAGATAAAGCAAAACTAAAGCCCGTTAATTGGTTAAGCACAAACACAATTTGGTCAGCCAATTTTACAAAGCATTGGGCCCTTGTTTAAATAAAAGAAACTGCATCAACACGGCGCATTAGTCATCCTCCATTTGACCCATATGCAATTCACATCATACCCTCCTTCTTCGAGAAGATTTGTCCGGAATCTTAAGACACTAGTTTTAAAGTAAGTTTTTATTATGATCTTGTGAAGGAATTTTATTTTTTCGCAAGTTGAAACTAATTCTCTTCTTCCAGGATCAAATTCAACTTGATATTTGTTACTTTCCAATGGTTGCAATCCGTCGATAACATTTCTTGACAACGGTACCCCACCTTGATATGTAACAATAAATAATTCCATGCGTTGTGTTTGACGAATTCGCTTCTTATCGACGGACCAAATGCATGATAAAGCACTATGAACAAGCTTCCTTTTCAAACATGGAAGTTCGTGTATTTCCTTCACATGCTTATCCTTTTGTTCCTGTAAAATGACATCACAAACTGTAGAAGAAAATACATTGACGAATAAACTTTCTCTAGTTCCATTTCTTTTTCTTTATTTTCCCTTCCTTCTGCAGTTTCTATTACTTCCTTTTCTATTCTTTCTTTTTCTGTTTTCTCCTTCAGCCTACGTTGATCCTTACTGACTTGTCTTGGTGTCATAAACTTCTACTTCCTTTGATGTCCCTCATGCCTCAAATAAAGGGAACGTTCATCAAGATGGAGTGTTTTAAAATGAAGCCATGCCCATCCCAAAAGAAGATGACGAGAGTCCATGGGAGCAATATCACATAATACTTCTTTCACACATTGCCATGTACTGAATTTGATCCATGCTTGATCCAGATGAAAGGTTGCTGGTAACTGGAGTTTCTCCACCAATCTTTGGCTCACAACATTGTTTTCGCTTCCGTAATCGAATGCAACTAAACATGGATGGCCTTCGGTTAAACACTTTGTATAATAAACTTCCTTTCCTATTCCAGGTCTAGATGGCCAGGCTGTGAATACCAAATGATGTGAATCCACAGCGTTCGATTCGTTTGACTGATCTATCATTGTTGGAATGCTAACAAGCAAGAAATTTGAGAAATTATTTAAAACGAGAAAATGGAAACATAAAAGAAGACGGAACGGAAATTGATAGACATCACACTTCCAAGAATGGAAGATAAGCCTAAGAGTTGAAACACACAGAGGGACAAAGGACCTTTGATGAAACTCATGGATTCTTGAATCACTCAAGAACTTAGGAGAATCACTCTCACTAAGATAGATGAGATAAAACTCGTTTATTTTCTGAATAAAACTCAGCTTGCCTTCATTGATGAAAATGGTTCAACTTATATAGGAGCTTTAACCATCAGAATTACAAAAGACACATAAATTTCAATATCATCCCGCTTTAAGCTATTAATTAATGATCCACTCAAGCTAATAACGATCCGCTACTTAATGGTTGATTGTAACTGAATTTAAGGCTACCAAAAGTCATCCACAAACTTTGAGCAAAGGTCCTCTTGATCTTCCAAAGGTTGGTTCTTAGGTTGGCATATGGACCCTTATTTCAACTTGAAGATAAAGCAAAACTAAAGCCCGTTAATTGGTTAAGCACAAACACAATTTGGTCAGCCAATTTTACAAAGCATTGGGCCCTTGTTTAAATAAAAGAAACTGCATCAACACGGCGCATTAGTCATCCTCCATTTGACCCATATGCAATTCACATCATACCCTCCTTCTTCGAGAAGATTTGTCCGGAATCTTAAGACACTAGTTTTAAAGTAAGTTTTTATTATGATCTTGTGAAGGAATTTTATTTTTTCGCAAGTTGAAACTAATTCTCTTCTTCCAGGATCAAATTCAACTTGATATTTGTTACTTTCCAATGGTTGCAATCCGTCGATAACATTTCTTGACAACGGTACCCCACCTTGATATGTAACAATAAATAATTCCATGCGTTGTGTTTGACGAATTCGCTTCTTATCGACGGACCAAATGCATGATAAAGCACTATGAACAAGCTTCCTTTTCAAACATGGAAGTTCGTGTATTTCCTTCACATGCTTATCCTTTTGTTCCTGTAAAATGACATCACAAACTGTAGAAGAAAATACATTGACGAATAAACTTTCTCTAGTTCCATTTCTTTTTCTTTATTTTCCCTTCCTTCTGCAGTTTCTATTACTTCCTTTTCTATTCTTTCTTTTTCTGTTTTCTCCTTCAGCCTACGTTGATCCTTACTGACTTGTCTTGGTGTCATAAACTTCTACTTCCTTTGATGTCCCTCATGCCTCAAATAAAGGGAACGTTCATCAAGATGGAGTGTTTTAAAATGAAGCCATGCCCATCCCAAAAGAAGATGACGAGAGTCCATGGGAGCAATATCACATAATACTTCTTTCACACATTGCCATGTACTGAATTTGATCCATGCTTGATCCAGATGAAAGGTTGCTGGTAACTGGAGTTTCTCCACCAATCTTTGGCTCACAACATTGTTTTCGCTTCCGTAATCGAATGCAACTAAACATGGATGGCCTTCGGTTAAACACTTTGTATAATAAACTTCCTTTCCTATTCCAGGTCTAGATGGCCAGGCTGTGAATACCAAATGATGTGAATCCACAGCGTTCGATTCGTTTGACTGATCTATCATTGTTGGAATGCTAACAAGCAAGAAATTTGAGAAATTATTTAAAACGAGAAAATGGAAACATAAAAGAAGACGGAACGGAAATTGATAGACATCACACTTCCAAGAATGGAAGATAAGCCTAAGAGTTGAAACACACAGAGGGACAAAGGACCTTTGATGAAACTCATGGATTCTTGAATCACTCAAGAACTTAGGAGAATCACTCTCACTAAGATAGATGAGATAAAACTCGTTTTTTTTCTGAATAAAACTCAGCTTGCCTTCATTGATGAAAATGGTTCAACTTATATAGGAGCTTTAACCATCAGAATTACAAAAGACACATAAATTTCAATATCATCCCGCTTTAAGCTATTAATTAATGATCCACTCAAGCTAATAACGATCCGCTACTTAATGGTTGATTGTAACTGAATTTAAGGCTACCAAAAGTCATCCACAAACTTTGAGCAAAGGTCCTCTTGATCTTCCAAAGGTTGGTTCTTAGGTTGGCATATGGACCCTTATTTCAACTTGAAGATAAAGCAAAACTAAAGCCCATTAATTGGTTAAGCACAAACACAATTTGGTCAGCCAATTTTACAAAGCATTGGGCCCTTGTTTAAATAAAAGAAACTGCATCAACACGGCGCATTAGTCATCCTCCATTTGACCCATATGCAATTCACATCATACCCTCCTTCTTCGAGAAGATTTGTCCGGAATCTTAAGACACTAGTTTTAAAGTAAGTTTTTATTATGATCTTGTGAAGGAATTTTATTTTTTCGCAAGTTGAAACTAATTCTCTTCTTCCAGGATCAAATTCAACTTGATATTTGTTACTTTCCAATGGTTGCAATCCGTCGATAACATTTCTTGACAACGGTACCCCACCTTGATATGTAACAATAAATAATTCCATGCGTTGTGTTTGACGAATTCGCTTCTTATCGACGGACCAAATGCATGATAAAGCACTATGAACAAGCTTCCTTTTCAAACATGGAAGTTCGTGTATTTCCTTCACATGCTTATCCTTTTGTTCCTGTAAAATGACATCACAAACTGTAGAAGAAAATACATTGACGAATAAACTTTCTCTAGTTCCATTTCTTTTTCTTTATTTTCCCTTCCTTCTGCAGTTTCTATTACTTCCTTTTCTATTCTTTCTTTTTCTGTTTTCTCCTTCAGCCTACGTTGATCCTTACTGACTTGTCTTGGTGTCATAAACTTCTACTTCCTTTGATGTCCCTCATGCCTCAAATAAAGGGAACGTTCATCAAGATGGAGTGTTTTAAAATGAAGCCATGCCCATCCCAAAAGAAGATGACGAGAGTCCATGGGAGCAATATCACATAATACTTCTTTCACACATTGCCATGTACTGAATTTGATCCATGCTTGATCCAGATGAAAGGTTGCTGGTAACTGGAGTTTCTCCACCAATCTTTGGCTCACAACATTGTTTTCGCTTCCGTAATCGAATGCAACTAAACATGGATGGCCTTCGGTTAAACACTTTGTATAATAAACTTCCTTTCCTATTCCAGGTCTAGATGGCCAGGCTGTGAATACCAAATGATGTGAATCCACAGCGTTCGATTCGTTTGACTGATCTATCATTGTTGGAATGCTAACAAGCAAGAAATTTGAGAAATTATTTAAAACGAGAAAATGGAAACATAAAAGAAGATGGAACGGAAATTGATAGACATCACACTTCCAAGAATGGAAGATAAGCCTAAGAGTTGAAACACACAGAGGCATAAAGGACCTTTGATGAAACTCATGGATTCTTGAATCACTCAAGAACTTAGGAGAATCACTCTCACTAAGATAGATGAGATAAAACTCGTTTTTTTTCTGAATAAAACTCAGCTTGCCTTCATTGATGAAAATGGTTCAACTTATATAGGAGCTTTAACCATCAGAATTACAAAAGACACATAAATTTCAATATCATCCCGCTTTAAGCTATTAATTAATGATCCACTCAAGCTAATAACGATCCGCTACTTAATGATTGATTGTAACTGAATTTAAGGCTACCAAAAGTCATCCACAAACTTTGAGCAAAGGTCCTCTTGATCTTCCAAAGGTTGGTTCTTAGGTTGGCATATGGACCCTTATTTCAACTTGAAGATAAAGCAAAACTAAAGCCCATTAATTGGTTAAGCACAAACACAATTTGGTCAGCCAATTTTACAAAGCATTGGGCCCTTGTTTAAATAAAAGAAACTGCATCAACACGGCGCATTAGTCATCCTCCATTTGACCCATATGCAATTCACATCATACCCTCCTTCTTCGAGAAGATTTGTCCGGAATCTTAAGACACTAGTTTTAAAGTAAGTTTTTATTATGATCTTGTGAAGGAATTTTATTTTTTCGCAAGTTGAAACTAATTCTCTTCTTCCAGGATCAAATTCAACTTGATATTTGTTACTTTCCAATGGTTGCAATCCGTCGATAACATTTCTTGACAACGGTACCCCACCTTGATATGTAACAATAAATAATTCCATGCGTTGTGTTTGACGAATTCGCTTCTTATCGACGGACCAAATGCATGATAAAGCACTATGAACAAGCTTCCTTTTCAAACATGGAAGTTCGTGTATTTCCTTCACATGCTTATCCTTTTGTTCCTGTAAAATGACATCACAAACTGTAGAAGAAAATACATTGACGAATAAACTTTCTCTAGTTCCATTTCTTTTTCTTTATTTTCCCTTCCTTCTGCAGTTTCTATTACTTCCTTTTCTATTCTTTCTTTTTCTGTTTTCTCCTTCAGCCTACGTTGATCCTTACTGACTTGTCTTGGTGTCATAAACTTCTACTTCCTTTGATGTCCCTCATGCCTCAAATAAAGGGAACGTTCATCAAGATGGAGTGTTTTAAAATGAAGCCATGCCCATCCCAAAAGAAGATGACGAGAGTCCATGGGAGCAATATCACATAATACTTCTTTCACACATTGCCATGTACTGAATTTGATCCATGCTTGATCCAGATGAAAGGTTGCTGGTAACTGGAGTTTCTCCACCAATCTTTGGCTCACAACATTGTTTTCGCTTCCGTAATCGAATGCAACTAAACATGGATGGCCTTCGGTTAAACACTTTGTATAATAAACTTCCTTTCCTATTCCAGGTCTAGATGGCCAGGCTGTGAATACCAAATGATGTGAATCCACAGCGTTCGATTCGTTTGACTGATCTATCATTGTTGGAATGCTAACAAGCAAGAAATTTGAGAAATTATTTAAAACGAGAAAATGGAAACATAAAAGAAGACGGAACGGAAATTGATAGACATCACACTTCCAAGAATGGAAGATAAGCCTAAGAGTTGAAACACACAGAGGGACAAAGGACCTTTGATGAAACTCATGGATTCTTGAATCACTCAAGAACTTAGGAGAATCACTCTCACTAAGATAGATGAGATAAAACTCGTTTATTTTCTGAATAAAACTCAGCTTGCCTTCATTGATGAAAATGGTTCAACTTATATAGGAGCTTTAACCATCAGAATTACAAAAGACACATAAATTTCAATATCATCCCGCTTTAAGCTATTAATTAATGATCCACTCAAGCTAATAACGATCCGCTACTTAATGGTTGATTGTAACTGAATTTAAGGCTACCAAAAGTCATCCACAAACTTTGAGCAAAGGTCCTCTTGATCTTCCAAAGGTTGGTTCTTAGGTTGGCATATGGACCCTTATTTCAACTTGAAGATAAAGCAAAACTAAAGCCCGTTAATTGGTTAAGCACAAACACAATTTGGTCAGCCAATTTTACAAAGCATTGGGCCCTTGTTTAAATAAAAGAAACTGCATCAACACGGCGCATTAGTCATCCTCCATTTGACCCATATGCAATTCACATCATACCCTCCTTCTTCGAGAAGATTTGTCCGGAATCTTAAGACACTAGTTTTAAAGTAAGTTTTTATTATGATCTTGTGAAGGAATTTTATTTTTTCGCAAGTTGAAACTAATTCTCTTCTTCCAGGATCAAATTCAACTTGATATTTGTTACTTTCCAATGGTTGCAATCCGTCGATAACATTTCTTGACAACGGTACCCCACCTTGATATGTAACAATAAATAATTCCATGCGTTGTGTTTGACGAATTCGCTTCTTATCGACGGACCAAATGCATGATAAAGCACTATGAACAAGCTTCCTTTTCAAACATGGAAGTTCGTGTATTTCCTTCACATGCTTATCCTTTTGTTCCTGTAAAATGACATCACAAACTGTAGAAGAAAATACATTGACGAATAAACTTTCTCTAGTTCCATTTCTTTTTCTTTATTTTCCCTTCCTTCTGCAGTTTCTATTACTTCCTTTTCTATTCTTTCTTTTTCTGTTTTCTCCTTCAGCCTACGTTGATCCTTACTGACTTGTCTTGGTGTCATAAACTTCTACTTCCTTTGATGTCCCTCATGCCTCAAATAAAGGGAACGTTCATCAAGATGGAGTGTTTTAAAATGAAGCCATGCCCATCCCAAAAGAAGATGACGAGAGTCCATGGGAGCAATATCACATAATACTTCTTTCACACATTGCCATGTACTGAATTTGATCCATGCTTGATCCAGATGAAAGGTTGCTGGTAACTGGAGTTTCTCCACCAATCTTTGGCTGACAACATTGTTTTCGCTTCCGTAATCGAATGCAACTAAACATGGATGGCCTTCGGTTAAACACTTTGTATAATAAACTTCCTTTCCTATTCCAGGTCTAGATGGCCAGGCTGTGAATACCAAATGATGTGAATCCACAGCGTTCGATTCGTTTGACTGATCTATCATTGTTGGAATGCTAACAAGCAAGAAATTTGAGAAATTATTTAAAACGAGAAAATGGAAACATAAAAGAAGACGGAACGGAAATTGATAGACATCACACTTCCAAGAATGGAAGATAAGCCTAAGAGTTGAAACACACAGAGGGACAAAGGACCTTTGATGAAACTCATGGATTCTTGAATCACTCAAGAACTTAGGAGAATCACTCTCACTAAGATAGATGAGATAAAACTCGTTTATTTTCTGAATAAAACTCAGCTTGCCTTCATTGATGAAAATGGTTCAACTTATATAGGAGCTTTAACCATCAGAATTACAAAAGACACATAAATTTCAATATCATCCCGCTTTAAGCTATTAATTAATGATCCACTCAAGCTAATAACGATCCGCTACTTAATGGTTGATTGTAACTGAATTTAAGGCTACCAAAAGTCATCCACAAACTTTGAGCAAAGGTCCTCTTGATCTTCCAAAGGTTGGTTCTTAGGTTGGCATATGGACCCTTATTTCAACTTGAAGATAAAGCAAAACTAAAGCCCATTAATTGGTTAAGCACAAACACAATTTGGTCAGCCAATTTTACAAAGCATTGGGCCCTTGTTTAAATAAAAGAAACTGCATCAACACGGCGCATTAGTCATCCTCCATTTGACCCATATGCAATTCACATCATACCCTCCTTCTTCGAGAAGATTTGTCCGGAATCTTAAGACACTAGTTTTAAAGTAAGTTTTTATTATGATCTTGTGAAGGAATTTTATTTTTTCGCAAGTTGAAACTAATTCTCTTCTTCCAGGATCAAATTCAACTTGATATTTGTTACTTTCCAATGGTTGCAATCCGTCGATAACATTTCTTGACAACGGTTCCCCACCTTGATATGTAACAATAAATAATTCCATGCGTTGTGTTTGACGAATTCGCTTCTTATCGACGGACCAAATGCATGATAAAGCACTATGAACAAGCTTCCTTTTCAAACATGGAAGTTCGTGTATTTCCTTCACATGCTTATCCTTTTGTTCCTGTAAAATGACATCACAAACTGTAGAAGAAAATACATTGACGAATAAACTTTCTCTAGTTCCATTTCTTTTTCTTTATTTTCCCTTCCTTCTGCAGTTTCTATTACTTCCTTTTCTATTCTTTCTTTTTCTGTTTTCTCCTTCAGCCTACGTTGATCCTTACTGACTTGTCTTGGTGTCATAAACTT
Organism: Vigna unguiculata; assembly: GCF_037176805.1. Classification (NCBI taxonomy): domain Eukaryota; kingdom Viridiplantae; phylum Streptophyta; class Magnoliopsida; order Fabales; family Fabaceae; genus Vigna; species Vigna unguiculata. The sequence goes on along the minus strand of NW_028197109.1, from coordinate 17,642 downwards.
CTACTTCCTTTGATGTCCCTCATGCCTCAAATAAAGGGAACGTTCATCAAGATGGAGTGTTTTAAAATGAAGCCATGCCCATCCCAAAAGAAGATGACGAGAGTCCATGGGAGCAATATCACATAATACTTCTTTCACACATTGCCATGTACTGAATTTGATCCATGCTTGATCCAGATGAAAGGTTGCTGGTAACTGGAGTTTCTCCACCAATCTTTGGCTCACAACATTGTTTTCGCTTCCGTAATCGAATGCAACTAAACATGGATGGCCTTCGGTTAAACACTTTGTATAATAAACTTCCTTTCCTATTCCAGGTCTAGATGGCCAGGCTGTGAATACCAAATGATGTGAATCCACAGCGTTCGATTCGTTTGACTGATCTATCATTGTTGGAATGCTAACAAGCAAGAAATTTGAGAAATTATTTAAAACGAGAAAATGGAAACATAAAAGAAGACGGAACGGAAATTGATAGACATCACACTTCCAAGAATGGAAGATAAGCCTAAGAGTTGAAACACACAGAGGGACAAAGGACCTTTGATGAAACTCATGGATTCTTGAATCACTCAAGAACTTAGGAGAATCACTCTCACTAAGATAGATGAGATAAAACTCGTTTATTTTCTGAATAAAACTCAGCTTGCCTTCATTGATGAAAATGGTTCAACTTATATAGGAGCTTTAACCATCAGAATTACAAAAGACACATAAATTTCAATATCATCCCGCTTTAAGCTATTAATTAATGATCCACTCAAGCTAATAACGATCCGCTACTTAATGGTTGATTGTAACTGAATTTAAGGCTACCAAAAGTCATCCACAAACTTTGAGCAAAGGTCCTCTTGATCTTCCAAAGGTTGGTTCTTAGGTTGGCATATGGACCCTTATTTCAACTTGAAGATAAAGCAAAACTAAAGCCCATTAATTGGTTAAGCACAAACACAATTTGGTCAGCCAATTTTACAAAGCATTGGGCCCTTGTTTAAATAAAAGAAACTGCATCAACACGGCGCATTAGTCATCCTCCATTTGACCCATATGCAATTCACATCATACCCTCCTTCTTCGAGAAGATTTGTCCGGAATCTTAAGACACTAGTTTTAAAGTAAGTTTTTATTATGATCTTGTGAAGGAATTTTATTTTTTCGCAAGTTGAAACTAATTCTCTTCTTCCAGGATCAAATTCAACTTGATATTTGTTACTTTCCAATGGTTGCAATCCGTCGATAACATTTCTTGACAACGGTACCCCACCTTGATATGTAACAATAAATAATTCCATGCGTTGTGTTTGACGAATTCGCTTCTTATCGACGGACCAAATGCATGATAAAGCACTATGAACAAGCTTCCTTTTCAAACATGGAAGTTCGTGTATTTCCTTCACATGCTTATCCTTTTGTTCCTGTAAAATGACATCACAAACTGTAGAAGAAAATACATTGACGAATAAACTTTCTCTAGTTCCATTTCTTTTTCTTTATTTTCCCTTCCTTCTGCAGTTTCTATTACTTCCTTTTCTATTCTTTCTTTTTCTGTTTTCTCCTTCAGCCTACGTTGATCCTTACTGACTTGTCTTGGTGTCATAAACTTCTACTTCCTTTGATGTCCCTCATGCCTCAAATAAAGGGAACGTTCATCAAGATGGAGTGTTTTAAAATGAAGCCATGCCCATCCCAAAAGAAGATGACGAGAGTCCATGGGAGCAATATCACATAATACTTCTTTCACACATTGCCATGTACTGAATTTGATCCATGCTTGATCCAGATGAAAGGTTGCTGGTAACTGGAGTTTCTCCACCAATCTTTGGCTGACAACATTGTTTTCGCTTCCGTAATCGAATGCAACTAAACATGGATGGCCTTCGGTTAAACACTTTGTATAATAAACTTCCTTTCCTATTCCAGGTCTAGATGGCCAGGCTGTGAATACCAAATGATGTGAATCCACAGCGTTCGATTCGTTTGACTGATCTATCATTGTTGGAATGCTAACAAGCAAGAAATTTGAGAAATTATTTAAAACGAGAAAATGGAAACATAAAAGAAGACGGAACGGAAATTGATAGACATCACACTTCCAAGAATGGAAGATAAGCCTAAGAGTTGAAACACACAGAGGGACAAAGGACCTTTGATGAAACTCATGGATTCTTGAATCACTCAAGAACTTAGGAGAATCACTCTCACTAAGATAGATGAGATAAAACTCGTTTATTTTCTGAATAAAACTCAGCTTGCCTTCATTGATGAAAATGGTTCAACTTATATAGGAGCTTTAACCATCAGAATTACAAAAGACACATAAATTTCAATATCATCCCGCTTTAAGCTATTAATTAATGATCCACTCAAGCTAATAACGATCCGCTACTTAATGGTTGATTGTAACTGAATTTAAGGCTACCAAAAGTCATCCACAAACTTTGAGCAAAGGTCCTCTTGATCTTCCAAAGGTTGGTTCTTAGGTTGGCATATGGACCCTTATTTCAACTTGAAGATAAAGCAAAACTAAAGCCCATTAATTGGTTAAGCACAAACACAATTTGGTCAGCCAATTTTACAAAGCATTGGGCCCTTGTTTAAATAAAAGAAACTGCATCAACACGGCGCATTAGTCATCCTCCATTTGACCCATATGCAATTCACATCATACCCTCCTTCTTCGAGAAGATTTGTCCGGAATCTTAAGACACTAGTTTTAAAGTAAGTTTTTATTATGATCTTGTGAAGGAATTTTATTTTTTCGCAAGTTGAAACTAATTCTCTTCTTCCAGGATCAAATTCAACTTGATATTTGTTACTTTCCAATGGTTGCAATCCGTCGATAACATTTCTTGACAACGGTACCCCACCTTGATATGTAACAATAAATAATTCCATGCGTTGTGTTTGACGAATTCGCTTCTTATCGACGGACCAAATGCATGATAAAGCACTATGAACAAGCTTCCTTTTCAAACATGGAAGTTCGTGTATTTCCTTCACATGCTTATCCTTTTGTTCCTGTAAAATGACATCACAAACTGTAGAAGAAAATACATTGACGAATAAACTTTCTCTAGTTCCATTTCTTTTTCTTTATTTTCCCTTCCTTCTGCAGTTTCTATTACTTCCTTTTCTATTCTTTCTTTTTCTGTTTTCTCCTTCAGCCTACGTTGATCCTTACTGACTTGTCTTGGTGTCATAAACTTCTACTTCCTTTGATGTCCCTCATGCCTCAAATAAAGGGAACGTTCATCAAGATGGAGTGTTTTAAAATGAAGCCATGCCCATCCCAAAAGAAGATGACGAGAGTCCATGGGAGCAATATCACATAATACTTCTTTCACACATTGCCATGTACTGAATTTGATCCATGCTTGATCCAGATGAAAGGTTGCTGGTAACTGGAGTTTCTCCACCAATCTTTGGCTCACAACATTGTTTTCGCTTCCGTAATCGAATGCAACTAAACATGGATGGCCTTCGGTTAAACACTTTGTATAATAAACTTCCTTTCCTATTCCAGGTCTAGATGGCCAGGCTGTGAATACCAAATGATGTGAATCCACAGCGTTCGATTCGTTTGACTGATCTATCATTGTTGGAATGCTAACAAGCAAGAAATTTGAGAAATTATTTAAAACGAGAAAATGGAAACATAAAAGAAGACGGAACGGAAATTGATAGACATCACACTTCCAAGAATGGAAGATAAGCCTAAGAGTTGAAACACACAGAGGGACAAAGGACCTTTGATGAAACTCATGGATTCTTGAATCACTCAAGAACTTAGGAGAATCACTCTCACTAAGATAGATGAGATAAAACTCGTTTATTTTCTGAATAAAACTCAGCTTGCCTTCATTGATGAAAATGGTTCAACTTATATAGGAGCTTTAACCATCAGAATTACAAAAGACACATAAATTTCAATATCATCCCGCTTTAAGCTATTAATTAATGATCCACTCAAGCTAATAACGATCCGCTACTTAATGGTTGATTGTAACTGAATTTAAGGCTACCAAAAGTCATCCACAAACTTTGAGCAAAGGTCCTCTTGATCTTCCAAAGGTTGGTTCTTAGGTTGGCATATGGACCCTTATTTCAACTTGAAGATAAAGCAAAACTAAAGCCCATTAATTGGTTAAGCACAAACACAATTTGGTCAGCCAATTTTACAAAGCATTGGGCCCTTGTTTAAATAAAAGAAACTGCATCAACACGGCGCATTAGTCATCCTCCATTTGACCCATATGCAATTCACATCATACCCTCCTTCTTCGAGAAGATTTGTCCGGAATCTTAAGACACTAGTTTTAAAGTAAGTTTTTATTATGATCTTGTGAAGGAATTTTATTTTTTCGCAAGTTGAAACTAATTCTCTTCTTCCAGGATCAAATTCAACTTGATATTTGTTACTTTCCAATGGTTGCAATCCGTCGATAACATTTCTTGACAACGGTACCCCACCTTGATATGTAACAATAAATAATTCCATGCGTTGTGTTTGACGAATTCGCTTCTTATCGACGGACCAAATGCATGATAAAGCACTATGAACAAGCTTCCTTTTCAAACATGGAAGTTCGTGTATTTCCTTCACATGCTTATCCTTTTGTTCCTGTAAAATGACATCACAAACTGTAGAAGAAAATACATTGACGAATAAACTTTCTCTAGTTCCATTTCTTTTTCTTTATTTTCCCTTCCTTCTGCAGTTTCTATTACTTCCTTTTCTATTCTTTCTTTTTCTGTTTTCTCCTTCAGCCTACGTTGATCCTTACTGACTTGTCTTGGTGTCATAAACTTCTACTTCCTTTGATGTCCCTCATGCCTCAAATAAAGGGAACGTTCATCAAGATGGAGTGTTTTAAAATGAAGCCATGCCCATCCCAAAAGAAGATGACGAGAGTCCATGGGAGCAATATCACATAATACTTCTTTCACACATTGCCATGTACTGAATTTGATCCATGCTTGATCCAGATGAAAGGTTGCTGGTAACTGGAGTTTCTCCACCAATCTTTGGCTCACAACATTGTTTTCGCTTCCGTAATCGAATGCAACTAAACATGGATGGCCTTCGGTTAAACACTTTGTATAATAAACTTCCTTTCCTATTCCAGGTCTAGATGGCCAGGCTGTGAATACCAAATGATGTGAATCCACAGCGTTCGATTCGTTTGACTGATCTATCATTGTTGGAATGCTAACAAGCAAGAAATTTGAGAAATTATTTAAAACGAGAAAATGGAAACATAAAAGAAGACGGAACGGAAATTGATAGACATCACACTTCCAAGAATGGAAGATAAGCCTAAGAGTTGAAACACACAGAGGGACAAAGGACCTTTGATGAAACTCATGGATTCTTGAATCACTCAAGAACTTAGGAGAATCACTCTCACTAAGATAGATGAGATAAAACTCGTTTATTTTCTGAATAAAACTCAGCTTGCCTTCATTGATGAAAATGGTTCAACTTATATAGGAGCTTTAACCATCAGAATTACAAAAGACACATAAATTTCAATATCATCCCGCTTTAAGCTATTAATTAATGATCCACTCAAGCTAATAACGATCCGCTACTTAATGGTTGATTGTAACTGAATTTAAGGCTACCAAAAGTCATCCACAAACTTTGAGCAAAGGTCCTCTTGATCTTCCAAAGGTTGGTTCTTAGGTTGGCATATGGACCCTTATTTCAACTTGAAGATAAAGCAAAACTAAAGCCCATTAATTGGTTAAGCACAAACACAATTTGGTCAGCCAATTTTACAAAGCATTGGGCCCTTGTTTAAATAAAAGAAACTGCATCAACACGGCGCATTAGTCATCCTCCATTTGACCCATATGCAATTCACATCATACCCTCCTTCTTCGAGAAGATTTGTCCGGAATCTTAAGACACTAGTTTTAAAGTAAGTTTTTATTATGATCTTGTGAAGGAATTTTATTTTTTCGCAAGTTGAAACTAATTCTCTTCTTCCAGGATCAAATTCAACTTGATATTTGTTACTTTCCAATGGTTGCAATCCGTCGATAACATTTCTTGACAACGGTACCCCACCTTGATATGTAACAATAAATAATTCCATGCGTTGTGTTTGACGAATTCGCTTCTTATCGACGGACCAAATGCATGATAAAGCACTATGAACAAGCTTCCTTTTCAAACATGGAAGTTCGTGTATTTCCTTCACATGCTTATCCTTTTGTTCCTGTAAAATGACATCACAAACTGTAGAAGAAAATACATTGACGAATAAACTTTCTCTAGTTCCATTTCTTTTTCTTTATTTTCCCTTCCTTCTGCAGTTTCTATTACTTCCTTTTCTATTCTTTCTTTTTCTGTTTTCTCCTTCAGCCTACGTTGATCCTTACTGACTTGTCTTGGTGTCATAAACTTCTACTTCCTTTGATGTCCCTCATGCCTCAAATAAAGGGAACGTTCATCAAGATGGAGTGTTTTAAAATGAAGCCATGCCCATCCCAAAAGAAGATGACGAGAGTCCATGGGAGCAATATCACATAATACTTCTTTCACACATTGCCATGTACTGAATTTGATCCATGCTTGATCCAGATGAAAGGTTGCTGGTAACTGGAGTTTCTCCACCAATCTTTGGCTCACAACATTGTTTTCGCTTCCGTAATCGAATGCAACTAAACATGGATGGCCTTCGGTTAAACACTTTGTATAATAAACTTCCTTTCCTATTCCAGGTCTAGATGGCCAGGCTGTGAATACCAAATGATGTGAATCCACAGCGTTCGATTCGTTTGACTGATCTATCATTGTTGGAATGCTAACAAGCAAGAAATTTGAGAAATTATTTAAAACGAGAAAATGGAAACATAAAAGAAGACGGAACGGAAATTGATAGACATCACACTTCCAAGAATGGAAGATAAGCCTAAGAGTTGAAACACACAGAGGGACAAAGGACCTTTGATGAAACTCATGGATTCTTGAATCACTCAAGAACTTAGGAGAATCACTCTCACTAAGATAGATGAGATAAAACTCGTTTATTTTCTGAATAAAACTCAGCTTGCCTTCATTGATGAAAATGGTTCAACTTATATAGGAGCTTTAACCATCAGAATTACAAAAGACACATAAATTTCAATATCATCCCGCTTTAAGCTATTAATTAATGATCCACTCAAGCTAATAACGATCCGCTACTTAATGGTTGATTGTAACTGAATTTAAGGCTACCAAAAGTCATCCACAAACTTTGAGCAAAGGTCCTCTTGATCTTCCAAAGGTTGGTTCTTAGGTTGGCATATGGACCCTTATTTCAACTTGAAGATAAAGCAAAACTAAAGCCCATTAATTGGTTAAGCACAAACACAATTTGGTCAGCCAATTTTACAAAGCATTGGGCCCTTGTTTAAATAAAAGAAACTGCATCAACACGGCGCATTAGTCATCCTCCATTTGACCCATATGCAATTCACATCATACCCTCCTTCTTCGAGAAGATTTGTCCGGAATCTTAAGACACTAGTTTTAAAGTAAGTTTTTATTATGATCTTGTGAAGGAATTTTATTTTTTCGCAAGTTGAAACTAATTCTCTTCTTCCAGGATCAAATTCAACTTGATATTTGTTACTTTCCAATGGTTGCAATCCGTCGATAACATTTCTTGACAACGGTACCCCACCTTGATATGTAACAATAAATAATTCCATGCGTTGTGTTTGACGAATTCGCTTCTTATCGACGGACCAAATGCATGATAAAGCACTATGAACAAGCTTCCTTTTCAAACATGGAAGTTCGTGTATTTCCTTCACATGCTTATCCTTTTGTTCCTGTAAAATGACATCACAAACTGTAGAAGAAAATACATTGACGAATAAACTTTCTCTAGTTCCATTTCTTTTTCTTTATTTTCCCTTCCTTCTGCAGTTTCTATTACTTCCTTTTCTATTCTTTCTTTTTCTGTTTTCTCCTTCAGCCTACGTTGATCCTTACTGACTTGTCTTGGTGTCATAAACTTCTACTTCCTTTGATGTCCCTCATGCCTCAAATAAAGGGAACGTTCATCAAGATGGAGTGTTTTAAAATGAAGCCATGCCCATCCCAAAAGAAGATGACGAGAGTCCATGGGAGCAATATCACATAATACTTCTTTCACACATTGCCATGTACTGAATTTGATCCATGCTTGATCCAGATGAAAGGTTGCTGGTAACTGGAGTTTCTCCACCAATCTTTGGCTCACAACATTGTTTTCGCTTCCGTAATCGAATGCAACTAAACATGGATGGCCTTCGGTTAAACACTTTGTATAATAAACTTCCTTTCCTATTCCAGGTCTAGATGGCCAGGCTGTGAATACCAAATGATGTGAATCCACAGCGTTCGATTCGTTTGACTGATCTATCATTGTTGGAATGCTAACAAGCAAGAAATTTGAGAAATTATTTAAAACGAGAAAATGGAAACATAAAAGAAGACGGAACGGAAATTGATAGACATCACACTTCCAAGAATGAAGATAAGCCTAAGAGTTGAAACACACAGAGGGACAAAGGACCTTTGATGAAACTCATGGATTCTTGAATCACTCAAGAACTTAGGAGAATCACTCTCACTAAGATAGATGAGATAAAACTCGTTTATTTTCTGAATAAAACTCAGCTTGCCTTCATTGATGAAAATGGTTCAACTTATATAGGAGCTTTAACCATCAGAATTACAAAAGACACATAAATTTCAATATCATCCCGCTTTAAGCTATTAATTAATGATCCACTCAAGCTAATAACGATCCGCTACTTAATGGTTGATTGTAACTGAATTTAAGGCTACCAAAAGTCATCCACAAACTTTGAGCAAAGGTCCTCTTGATCTTCCAAAGGTTGGTTCTTAGGTTGGCATATGGACCCTTATTTCAACTTGAAGATAAAGCAAAACTAAAGCCCATTAATTGGTTAAGCACAAACACAATTTGGTCAGCCAATTTTACAAAGCATTGGGCCCTTGTTTAAATAAAAGAAACTGCATCAACACGGCGCATTAGTCATCCTCCATTTGACCCATATGCAATTCACATCATACCCTCCTTCTTCGAGAAGATTTGTCCGGAATCTTAAGACACTAGTTTTAAAGTAAGTTTTTATTATGATCTTGTGAAGGAATTTTATTTTTTCGCAAGTTGAAACTAATTCTCTTCTTCCAGGATCAAATTCAACTTGATATTTGTTACTTTCCAATGGTTGCAATCCGTCGATAACATTTCTTGACAACGGTACCCCCACCTTGATATGTAACAATAAATAATTCCATGCGTTGTGTTTGACGAATTCGCTTCTTATCGACGGACCAAATGCATGATAAAGCACTATGAACAAGCTTCCTTTTCAAACATGGAAGTTCGTGTATTTCCTTCACATGCTTATCCTTTTGTTCCTGTAAAATGACATCACAAACTGTAGAAGAAAATACATTGACGAATAAACTTTCTCTAGTTCCATTTCTTTTTCTTTATTTTCCCTTCCTTCTGCAGTTTCTATTACTTCCTTTTCTATTCTTTCTTTTTCTGTTTTCTCCTTCAGCCTACGTTGATCCTTACTGACTTGTCTTGGTGTCATAAACTTCTACTTCCTTTGATATCCCTCATGCCTCAAATAAAGGGAACGTTCATCAAGATGGAGTGTTTTAAAATGAAGCCATGCCCATCCCAAAAGAAGATGACGAGAGTCCATGGGAGCAATATCACATAATACTTCTTTCACACATTGCCATGTACTGAATTTGATCCATGCTTGATCCAGATGAAAGGTTGCTGGTAACTGGAGTTTCTCCACCAATCTTTGGCTCACAACATTGTTTTCGCTTCCGTAATCGAATGCAACTAAACATGGATGGCCTTCGGTTAAACACTTTGTATAATAAACTTCCTTTCCTATTCCAGGTCTAGATGGCCAGGCTGTGAATACCAAATGATGTGAATCCACAGCGTTCGATTCGTTTGACTGATCTATCATTGTTGGAATGCTAACAAGCAAGAAATTTGAGAAATTATTTAAAACGAGAAAATGGAAACATAAAAGAAGACGGAACGGAAATTGATAGACATCACACTTCCAAGAATGGAAGATAAGCCTAAGAGTTGAAACACACAGAGGGACAAAGGACCTTTGATGAAACTCATGGATTCTTGAATCACTCAAGAACTTAGGAGAATCACTCTCACTAAGATAGATGAGATAAAACTCGTTTATTTTCTGAATAAAACTCAGCTTGCCTTCATTGATGAAAATGGTTCAACTTATATAGGAGCTTTAACCATCAGAATTACAAAAGACACATAAATTTCAATATCATCCCGCTTTAAGCTATTAATTAATGATCCACTCAAGCTAATAACGATCCGCTACTTAATGGTTGATTGTAACTGAATTTAAGGCTACCAAAAGTCATCCACAAACTTTGAGCAAAGGTCCTCTTGATCTTCCAAAGGTTGGTTCTTAGGTTGGCATATGGACCCTTATTTCAACTTGAAGATAAAGCAAAACTAAAGCCCATTAATTGGTTAAGCACAAACACAATTTGGTCAGCCAATTTTACAAAGCATTGGGCCCCTTGTTTAAATAAAAGAAACTGCATCAACACGGCGCATAGTCATCCTCCATTTGACCCATATGCAATTCACATCATACCCTCCTTCTTCGAGAAGATTTGTCCGGAATCTTAAGACACTAGTTTTAAAGTAAGTTTTTATTATGATCTTGTGAAGGAATTTTATTTTTTCGCAAGTTGAAACTAATTCTCTTCTTCCAGGATCAAATTCAACTTGATATTTGTTACTTTCCAATGGTTGCAATCCGTCGATAACATTTCTTGACAACGGTACCCCACCTTGATATGTAACAATAAATAATTCCATGCGTTGTGTTTGACGAATTCGCTTCTTATCGACGGACCAAATGCATGATAAAGCACTATGAACAAGCTTCCTTTTCAAACATGGAAGTTCGTGTATTTCCTTCACATGCTTATCCTTTTGTTCCTGTAAAATGACATCACAAACTGTAGAAGAAAATACATTGACGAATAAACTTTCTCTAGTTCCATTTCTTTTTCTTTATTTTCCCTTCCTTCTGCAGTTTCTATTACTTCCTTTTCTATTCTTTCTTTTTCTGTTTTCTCCTTCAGCCTACGTTGATCCTTACTGACTTGTCTTGGTGTCATAAACTTCTACTTCCTTTGATGTCCCTCATGCCTCAAATAAAGGGAACGTTCATCAAGATGGAGTGTTTTAAAATGAAGCCATGCCCATCCCAAAAGAAGATGACGAGAGTCCATGGGAGCAATATCACATAATACTTCTTTCACACATTGCCATGTACTGAATTTGATCCATGCTTGATCCAGATGAAAGGTTGCTGGTAACTGGAGTTTCTCCACCAATCTTTGGCTCACAACATTGTTTTCGCTTCCGTAATCGAATGCAACTAAACATGGATGGCCTTCGGTTAAACACTTTGTATAATAAACTTCCTTTCCTATTCCAGGTCTAGATGGCCAGGCTGTGAATACCAAATGATGTGAATCCACAGCGTTCGATTCGTTTGACTGATCTATCATTGTTGGAATGCTAACAAGCAAGAAATTTGAGAAATTATTTAAAACGAAAAAATGGAAACATAAAAGAAGACGGAACGGAAATTGATAGACATCACACTTCCAAGAATGGAAGATAAGCCTAAGAGTTGAAACACACAGAGGGACAAAGGACCTTTGATGAAACTCATGGATTCTTGAATCACTCAAGAACTTAGGAGAATCACTCTCACTAAGATAGATGAGATAAAACTCGTTTATTTTCTGAATAAAACTCAGCTTGCCTTCATTGATGAAAATGGTTCAACTTATATAGGAGCTTTAACCATCAGAATTACAAAAGACACATAAATTTCAATATCATCCCGCTTTAAGCTATTAATTAATGATCCACTCAAGCTAATAACGATCCGCTACTTAATGGTTGATTGTAACTGAATTTAAGGCTACCAAAAGTCATCCACAAACTTTGAGCAAAGGTCCTCTTGATCTTCCAAAGGTTGGTTCTTAGGTTGGCATATGGACCCTTATTTCAACTTGAAGATAAAGCAAAACTAAAGCCCATTAATTGGTTAAGCACAAACACAATTTGGTCAGCCAATTTTACAAAGCATTGGGCCCTTGTTTAAATAAAAGAAACTGCATCAACACGGCGCATTAGTCATCCTCCATTTGACCCATATGCAATTCACATCATACCCTCCTTCTTCGAGAAGATTTGTCCGGAATCTTAAGACACTAGTTTTAAAGTAAGTTTTTATTATGATCTTGTGAAGGAATTTTATTTTTTCGCAAGTTGAAACTAATTCTCTTCTTCCAGGATCAAATTCAACTTGATATTTGTTACTTTCCAATGGTTGCAATCCGTCGATAACATTTCTTGACAACGGTACCCCACCTTGATATGTAACAATAAATAATTCCATGCGTTGTGTTTGACGAATTCGCTTCTTATCGACGGACCAAATGCATGATAAAGCACTATGAACAAGCTTCCTTTTCAAACATGGAAGTTCGTGTATTTCCTTCACATGCTTATCCTTTTGTTCCTGTAAAATGACATCACAAACTGTAGAAGAAAATACATTGACGAATAAACTTTCTCTAGTTCCATTTCTTTTTCTTTATTTTCCCTTCCTTCTGCAGTTTCTATTACTTCCTTTTCTATTCTTTCTTTTTCTGTTTTCTCCTTCAGCCTACGTTGATCCTTACTGACTTGTCTTGGTGTCATAAACTTCTACTTCCTTTGATGTCCCTCATGCCTCAAATAAAGGGAACGTTCATCAAGATGGAGTGTTTTAAAATGAAGCCATGCCCATCCCAAAAGAAGATGACGAGAGTCCATGGGAGCAATATCACATAATACTTCTTTCACACATTGCCATGTACTGAATTTGATCCATGCTTGATCCAGATGAAAGGTTGCTGGTAACTGGAGTTTCTCCACCAATCTTTGGCTCACAACATTGTTTTCGCTTCCGTAATCGAATGCAACTAAACATGGATGGCCTTCGGTTAAACACTTTGTATAATAAACTTCCTTTCCTATTCCAGGTCTAGATGGCCAGGCTGTGAATACCAAATGATGTGAATCCACAGCGTTCGATTCGTTTGACTGATCTATCATTGTTGGAATGCTAACAAGCAAGAAATTTGAGAAATTATTTAAAACGAAAAAATGGAAACATAAAAGAAGACGGAACGGAAATTGATAGACATCACACTTCCAAGAATGGAAGATAAGCCTAAGAGTTGAAACACACAGAGGGACAAAGGACCTTTGATGAAACTCATGGATTCTTGAATCACTCAAGAACTTAGGAGAATCACTCTCACTAAGATAGATGAGATAAAACTCGTTTATTTTCTGAATAAAACTCAGCTTGCCTTCATTGATGAAAATGGTTCAACTTATATAGGAGCTTTAACCATCAGAATTACAAAAGACACATAAATTTCAATATCATCCCGCTTTAAGCTATTAATTAATGATCCACTCAAGCTAATAACGATCCGCTACTTAATGGTTGATTGTAACTGAATTTAAGGCTACCAAAAGTCATCCACAAACTTTGAGCAAAGGTCCTCTTGATCTTCCAAAGGTTGGTTCTTAGGTTGGCATATGGACCCTTATTTCAACTTGAAGATAAAGCAAAACTAAAGCCCATTAATTGGTTAAGCACAAACACAATTTGGTCAGCCAATTTTACAAAGCATTGGGCCCTTGTTTAAATAAAAGAAACTGCATCAACACGGCGCATTAGTCATCCTCCATTTGACCCATATGCAATTCACATCATACCCTCCTTCTTCGAGAAGATTTGTCCGGAATCTTAAGACACTAGTTTTAAAGTAAGTTTTTATTATGATCTTGTGAAGGAATTTTATTTTTTCGCAAGTTGAAACTAATTCTCTTCTTCCAGGATCAAATTCAACTTGATATTTGTTACTTTCCAATGGTTGCAATCCGTCGATAACATTTCTTGACAACGGTACCCCACCTTGATATGTAACAATAAATAATTCCATGCGTTGTGTTTGACGAATTCGCTTCTTATCGACGGACCAAATGCATGATAAAGCACTATGAACAAGCTTCCTTTTCAAACATGGAAGTTCGTGTATTTCCTTCACATGCTTATCCTTTTGTTCCTGTAAAATGACATCACAAACTGTAGAAGAAAATACATTGACGAATAAACTTTCTCTAGTTCCATTTCTTTTTCTTTATTTTCCCTTCCTTCTGCAGTTTCTATTACTTCCTTTTCTATTCTTTCTTTTTCTGTTTTCTCCTTCAGCCTACGTTGATCCTTACTGACTTGTCTTGGTGTCATAAACTTCTACTTCCTTTGATGTCCCTCATGCCTCAAATAAAGGGAACGTTCATCAAGATGGAGTGTTTTAAAATGAAGCCATGCCCATCCCAAAAGAAGATGACGAGAGTCCATGGGAGCAATATCACATAATACTTCTTTCACACATTGCCATGTACTGAATTTGATCCATGCTTGATCCAGATGAAAGGTTGCTGGTAACTGGAGTTTCTCCACCAATCTTTGGCTCACAACATTGTTTTCGCTTCCGTAATCGAATGCAACTAAACATGGATGGCCTTCGGTTAAACACTTTGTATAATAAACTTCCTTTCCTATTCCAGGTCTAGATGGCCAGGCTGTGAATACCAAATGATGTGAATCCACAGCGTTCGATTCGTTTGACTGATCTATCATTGTTGGAATGCTAACAAGCAAGAAATTTGAGAAATTATTTAAAACGAAAAAATGGAAACATAAAAGAAGACGGAACGGAAATTGATAGACATCACACTTCCAAGAATGGAAGATAAGCCTAAGAGTTGAAACACACAGAGGGACAAAGGACCTTTGATGAAACTCATGGATTCTTGAATCACTCAAGAACTTAGGAGAATCACTCTCACTAAGATAGATGAGATAAAACTCGTTTATTTTCTGAATAAAACTCAGCTTGCCTTCATTGATGAAAATGGTTCAACTTATATAGGAGCTTTAACCATCAGAATTACAAAAGACACATAAATTTCAATATCATCCCGCTTTAAGCTATTAATTAATGATCCACTCAAGCTAATAACGATCCGCTACTTAATGGTTGATTGTAACTGAATTTAAGGCTACCAAAAGTCATCCACAAACTTTGAGCAAAGGTCCTCTTGATCTTCCAAAGGTTGGTTCTTAGGTTGGCATATGGACCCTTATTTCAACTTGAAGATAAAGCAAAACTAAAGCCCATTAATTGGTTAAGCACAAACACAATTTGGTCAGCCAATTTTACAAAGCATTGGGCCCTTGTTTAAATAAAAGAAACTGCATCAACACGGCGCATTAGTCATCCTCCATTTGACCCATATGCAATTCACATCATACCCTCCTTCTTCGAGAAGATTTGTCCGGAATCTTAAGACACTAGTTTTAAAGTAAGTTTTTATTATGATCTTGTGAAGGAATTTTATTTTTTCGCAAGTTGAAACTAATTCTCTTCTTCCAGGATCAAATTCAACTTGATATTTGTTACTTTCCAATGGTTGCAATCCGTCGATAACATTTCTTGACAACGGTACCCCACCTTGATATGTAACAATAAATAATTCCATGCGTTGTGTTTGACGAATTCGCTTCTTATCGACGGACCAAATGCATGATAAAGCACTATGAACAAGCTTCCTTTTCAAACATGGAAGTTCGTGTATTTCCTTCACATGCTTATCCTTTTGTTCCTGTAAAATGACATCACAAACTGTAGAAGAAAATACATTGACGAATAAACTTTCTCTAGTTCCATTTCTTTTTCTTTATTTTCCCTTCCTTCTGCAGTTTCTATTACTTCCTTTTCTATTCTTTCTTTTTCTGTTTTCTCCTTCAGCCTACGTTGATCCTTACTGACTTGTCTTGGTGTCATAAACTTCTACTTCCTTTGATGTCCCTCATGCCTCAAATAAAGGGAACGTTCATCAAGATGGAGTGTTTTAAAATGAAGCCATGCCCATCCCAAAAGAAGATGACGAGAGTCCATGGGAGCAATATCACATAATACTTCTTTCACACATTGCCATGTACTGAATTTGATCCATGCTTGATCCAGATGAAAGGTTGCTGGTAACTGGAGTTTCTCCACCAATCTTTGGCTCACAACATTGTTTTCGCTTCCGTAATCGAATGCAACTAAACATGGATGGCCTTCGGTTAAACACTTTGTATAATAAACTTCCTTTCCTATTCCAGGTCTAGATGGCCAGGCTGTGAATACCAAATGATGTGAATCCACAGCGTTCGATTCGTTTGACTGATCTATCATTGTTGGAATGCTAACAAGCAAGAAATTTGAGAAATTATTTAAAACGAAAAAATGGAAACATAAAAGAAGACGGAACGGAAATTGATAGACATCACACTTCCAAGAATGGAAGATAAGCCTAAGAGTTGAAACACACAGAGGGACAAAGGACCTTTGATGAAACTCATGGATTCTTGAATCACTCAAGAACTTAGGAGAATCACTCTCACTAAGATAGATGAGATAAAACTCGTTTATTTTCTGAATAAAACTCAGCTTGCCTTCATTGATGAAAATGGTTCAACTTATATAGGAGCTTTAACCATCAGAATTACAAAAGACACATAAATTTCAATATCATCCCGCTTTAAGCTATTAATTAATGATCCACTCAAGCTAATAACGATCCGCTACTTAATGGTTGATTGTAACTGAATTTAAGGCTACCAAAAGTCATCCACAAACTTTGAGCAAAGGTCCTCTTGATCTTCCAAAGGTTGGTTCTTAGGTTGGCATATGGACCCTTATTTCAACTTGAAGATAAAGCAAAACTAAAGCCCATTAATTGGTTAAGCACAAACACAATTTGGTCAGCCAATTTTACAAAGCATTGGGCCCTTGTTTAAATAAAAGAAACTGCATCAACACGGCGCATTAGTCATCCTCCATTTGACCCATATGCAATTCACATCATACCCTCCTTCTTCGAGAAGATTTGTCCGGAATCTTAAGACACTAGTTTTAAAGTAAGTTTTTATTATGATCTTGTGAAGGAATTTTATTTTTTCGCAAGTTGAAACTAATTCTCTTCTTCCAGGATCAAATTCAACTTGATATTTGTTACTTTCCAATGGTTGCAATCCGTCGATAACATTTCTTGACAACGGTACCCCACCTTGATATGTAACAATAAATAATTCCATGCGTTGTGTTTGACGAATTCGCTTCTTATCGACGGACCAAATGCATGATAAAGCACTATGAACAAGCTTCCTTTTCAAACATGGAAGTTCGTGTATTTCCTTCACATGCTTATCCTTTTGTTCCTGTAAAATGACATCACAAACTGTAGAAGAAAATACATTGACGAATAAACTTTCTCTAGTTCCATTTATTTTTCTTTATTTTCCCTTCCTTCTGCAGTTTCTATTACTTCCTTTTCTATTCTTTCTTTTTCTGTTTTCTCCTTCAGCCTACGTTGATCCTTACTGACTTGTCTTGGTGTCATAAACTTCTACTTCCT
>NW_028197108.1:47500-52928 GCF_037176805.1 Vigna unguiculata | reverse complement strand
GCTTAAGGCCTGAGGAATGCATTTGAATTATCATTTTCATTTCAGCAACTCCCCAGACTCGAACTGGAAGGGCTCTGCTCAAGCCTATTTTCTAAAGCTAAAGTATACTTTGTAATTCCGAGTCACAGGAAAATAGGGGAATATGGAATGGAATTGATTACTAAGTCGACAGTGAAGTAAGACTCTCGGGAAGAGAAGAGAAAGGAAAGGAACTGAAATAGTGTAGTTCAGAGTTTGTTTTGTAGTTGGAGTTCCTGAGCCTATAAGTTAGCAATCTATCTTCATACCTCTCCCGTTAGCTACATAGTAACCTCTTCCCTGTCTTGTCTTTCAAGAGAAGTGAAGTGGGCGAACGATAAGAAGAGTGACTTTCTCTCTTTGCTCTCCGTAATAGAATATGATTGATTAAGGAAACCCCTGCTTCTTAGAGGAAGGTATAATCCCAGGTAAGAGATATGAGGCTCTCGACCGATAGGGAGAGGAGGAAGGATTTGCTTTTGAATCTAGTTTAGTTGCAAGCGTAAGCGAAACTCAGAACTCCATTTCTAGGAAATAAAATAAGGCATTTCAACTGTTCCCCGGTCACCTATGCAATTTCCTCATCTGTGACTCTCCTACGGGAAAGATTAAGAAAAGCATATGGAGGAGAGTTCGATGTAACTTGTAGATTTCTTTCTACCTTTTCTTCTTTAGCTGAGTTCTCTGTAAGCGAATGAGCTGCTCAAAACCCTTTCATTTCGTTGTTAAGGCCTCTTTCTTAAGGGGGAATACCCAAGGGAATGTTGGCAAATGATATTTTCTTTAGTAACAGATGCCTTCTCCGACATGTCTCGTATGTCAAGCTCTTTTCTAGACCTCATGTGGGAGAGGTACGATGTTACTGCTTGACCTATAACAAGCTCTCGAGTGGGAACAGGATCTCTTACTGCTGATAGGTATGTAATCGAAGAATCTGGATCTGCGAGATATGGATATGAAAGAGGATATGCTCGAACCGGACCGCATCTCTAGTTGCACATAGATAATCTGCTGGTGGACCCCCCTTTCCTTTCTTTGATTCAAAACTCGGTCGAATACGTCGTTCACCTTTGTGGTGGATCGACGAGAGTGCGCCTAGCCAGGAGTGTGATTGGTGTCACCTTCCGTGCGCTAGCTGTGCCTTTGCCGGATGTTTATTCGCCCACTCCTTCACAGAGCGATGACTAAGAGTCGGGAATTCTCATTTAGTAGAGCCTGAAAGCCGCGCTTGGCTTGATTTGGGATCGGGTCATAACTAGGAAAATAGTGAAGGGTATTTATATGCCTATATTATATGGTAAAACAATGAATAGCACAATTAAGGATCTTATAGAGAATCTTAGTCAGGACGTCTTGCCAAAGGAATGTTCAAAACTGGCGGCTCTATGCTACCAATTTTAGAAACTAAGATATAGTAATATGGAAACATTGATCCAGCTGATCAGCCTGGTAGGTCGGATCTGCTCTTCCCTAGAGCGACCTGTCTTGTACAGCGCAGAATATTATAGCACCTCTCAGGATTATAAAAAGATGGAAAAAAACTCTGTTAGAGTTTTCGACAAAAACTTGAGAAAGCCTCATAATGTCACCCTTACGGTTCCCTCTAATATACGGGATAAGAGAAAAAGTCGGGCCTCCACATTCGTGAACTTCATTCATCAAAAAGATGCTCAAATAGCTATGTCTATAGCGTTCAACGCGCACGAATATCCTTTTCCTCTGTATACAGTGCACGACAACTTCATAACTAATACAAAGAATTGTGAAGCTCTGCCTGTCTATTATCTAAATGTAATTAAGGGTAAGGGGACCCCACTTCAAATCATTAACCGCTTTATTTATACAAATATTATCAAACCTGTTTTCAATACTGGCCACAGTCAAAGATATTACTCAATGGAACATTTTGATGATAAGATCATATCACTCAATATTCTAGATGAGTTCTTAAAAATTGGAGGCACTCCTCAATCCGAGGCCGGGAATGTAGCAGGTTGGAAGAAAATAATCGAGCAGTTCAAACAAAGATATGTACTATATACTATGGAAGTCTGCGGACCTCCCGATGATGATGATGATGAGGTAAAGGACACGAGATTTGATAATCATTTGAAAAAGTGGGTCAAGTTCAGGAATCAACTCCAAGGGAGATCTTGTATACACCATTAAATCATGATGATGAAAAGCCCTGGCGATTGGGGAAGGCATAATGTTCCGTACACGACAGACTGTCGTACTCTATCAACTGAAAAACATTATTTCACCGTATTCAGTCCTTATCTAGTAAGAAATTGATATTCCCCCACCCTAGTTTACTAATTCCGTTTTTGGAGTTTACAGAACCTGTATCGGTCCACGAGACAGACCTCCTCAGCCTAAGTGTGATGGATCTTTTAGTACAGGATGTTTATCCTGTCATAGGAGGTTACGCGAAAGCAAATATCATATTCTATTTGAAAATCGGAGAAAATGATGTAATCGCAAAACCACTAAATAAACAATCTATTCCCTTAACGTTGGATGATGGTACACCAATTTCTAAGTCTGATATATATGCTCATGTGTAGAATAGTATATTAAAATGAATAGAGCTTTATGATGGACATTCGGTTGTTAGAATAGCTATTTGAGCTCATTTTCAAAATGCTATCAAAGAACCACTTACTCATTTGAAAGAGGAGTTGCTAGAGGAGGTTCTCTCTGAATGCTTTAAGCCAGCTTCTGGCGAATTCGATATTACCGATTTACCTGTGAAAAGTATTCGTTCTACTTCTCGAGAGTATTCTAAGTATATAACTGTTCCTAGGAAATCGGGGAATAAAGGCCTGAAGCCGTTCTTGGTGGCCGATATTGAGACCATAATGATCGAGAATCTTCATGTACCCTATGCGGTAGGTGTCATGGTGGTGAATCCGGGGATTCAAGTTAGGGTTGATAGGATCGATACTTACTTCAGCGAAGATTACTCTTCAAGAGTATTCCCTACCTTTGAAGAAAGGAGCACCCGAATGCTCTAATCTTTTCTCTTGAGGGTTGCGTCTATTACTCGACAAAATAGCTCGGCTAAAACTATCTACTTTCATAACTTAGGTCGATTCGATGGTATTTTCCTACTGAAGCACCTAGCATTATATCATCCTAATTACACGGTAAAGCCCCTTATGAGAGACCATATACTCTACGAGATTGCTGTCTATTCAAAGAATAGGCATTTATTTACATTCAGAGACTCCTTACGTCTACTCCCCGGCAAACTAGATGACCTTGCTAAGAATCTATGCCCAGAGTTAGGTTCTAAAGGTTCTATTTCCTATGAGGATGTCAGACTTGAAACTCTTAGTACTCTTAAAGAGAGTTTGTTAGACTATATGAAGCAGGATATTCTTCTGCTTGGGGGTATTATGCAGACCTTCCAGGACATCTATTATAAGGCTTACCAGGCCGACATTGTCAATAAGCTAACAACAGCCTCACTGGCTCTCAGTCTCTTTAGTGAGAAATATTACGATGAAAAGAAGCACAGTATCCACATCCCTAATCAGAATGAGGATGGATACTTTTATTCGGCGTGGATATTACGGTGGGCATACCGACACATACACCCCATACGGTCAAAATCTATACTACTATGATGTGAACTCTCTCTATCCGTTTGTTATGAAGGAATTCCCAATGCCTGGGGGTATACCGGTCTGGCATTCTGATTTAGAATCCATTCCATTAGATAGCATGTTTGGGTTCATTGAAGCTTATGTTGAATGCCCCCAGAGTATAAAGAAACCTTTTCTACCCTATCGGAATAAGGATGGCACTCTTCTCTTTCCAACTGGTACCTTTGTTGGGGTTTACTATAGTGAGGAGCTCAAGTATGCAAAAGAAATAGGCTACACTATAATACCTATTTGTGGATACCTCTTTGAGGAGATGGAAAGTCCATTCAAGGGCTACGTGAACTCTCTCTTTGAAAGCAGATCCAATGCTAAAAAGATGGGAAATAATGCCCTTTCTTTTGTATATAAATTACTAATGAACTCATTCTATGGTAGATTTGGCATCAATCCTCAAAGCACAAAAACCGAGATATGCAAGAAATCTAGACGTGACCTTTTATTTAGACGCGAAGAGTTTATAGACGAAGTCTTTCTTAGAGAGGATCTATACATGGTATCTTATCTTACCAATTCGGGTAAGGGGCCTTCTTATTGGGATCCCCAAAAGAACTCCGCGGTCCAACTATCCGCTGCGATCACAGCCAGCGCTAGGATCTATATGTACAAGTATATATCAAGAGAAGATTGCTTCTATACAGACACCGACTCTATTGTCCTGGGTAAACCTCTTCCGGAGGAAGATATTTCCTCTTCTGTATTAGGTCAATTCAAATTAGAAGATAGGATCTTGGAGGGATACTTTTTAGCACCTCAATGCTATTGCTTTACCACAGAAGAATCTGAAGGTATTAAGAAGGTCTTCAAGTTCAAGGGAGCGGGTAGAAGTGTTATAACTCCTGAATGGTTTGAAGAGCAGTACGCCAACCCCTCTAAAACTATAAGTGAGAAGGTCACTTTTCATTTTCGACCCGATTGGAAAGAACTTGAGGTTCAAATGAAAGATAGTACTACAACTCTTAGAACTATCGGTAACATCAAGAGGAAGTCCTTATTGGATGAATCTGGGAAATGTGTAGGTACAGATCCACTTGATATCAATGACTTGTCATGTCTAAATAACATTAGTACAAAAGTCTGAAATAATTTTAAAAAGAAATATGCGATTTTAGAAAAAGAGAATCATGCTCTTTCTCTGAAATTAGTTAAGCTGGAACAGGAAAGAGGTAGAATAGCCCAGCAGGGAGTAGAATCACGAAAGAAGACCCTTACATTAGAAGATCAGAATACATTAGAGCAAAAGAATGCTAAAAGGGGTGAAGAGGAAAGGAACGAAGAGAATGTCAATGAGGAAAGAGGTGAAGAGAATATCAATACGGTGAAAGATCGAAGAAGGACTATCTCTAAAAAAGATGGGGATCCAGAGACGAAGCCACCCGATAATGGATGTGGATAAAAGACATTAGATAAAGGAAAGATGTCAACAGTTTTCAAAGACAAGAAAAAAGCTATGCGATAGAAAACCGCGGATCTCAATAGAATGGACCGACTCTCTAGTAAGGACCCGTCCCACACAGTGTACTACTATCGGCCCCTTCATGAATATCAGATTCATCACTGTTAGTCAATCGAGGAATCTCGACTGTCAAGGAGAAGAGCCTTGCTCGTTAGCGTCATTGCGTGCAACTCATAATATAACAGAACTTTTCAAACAATAGGTTATGAAATAGCTTAGTTAGCTATACTAAGGTCCGTAGTAACTCTACCTATAGGTAGAGGAAGGACTCCCATCCTAAGGATCT
>NW_028197108.1:0-42500 GCF_037176805.1 Vigna unguiculata | reverse complement strand
TTTTCGGTGTTCTCGTTGAAACACGCGGGCGTACTCCTTGCTTCTGGGGACATTGATCCGAAGCTCGAGTACGGTCCGTGCGCCGTTTTTCTTCTCTACCATGACGAATCAATTGATTTAATGTAGGCATCGCTCTTTCCTTTGTCCTTCCTATTTTTGCCCTATCACTAGTGATTACTCCCGATCCGAAGCACCCCTTTTCCATTCATAGAGAGATCCAATCGTCAAAATCAATAAAAAGGCCATCATAGACCAAGATCCAAACGGA
This sequence comes from Vigna unguiculata, assembly GCF_037176805.1. Taxonomy (NCBI): domain Eukaryota; kingdom Viridiplantae; phylum Streptophyta; class Magnoliopsida; order Fabales; family Fabaceae; genus Vigna; species Vigna unguiculata. The sequence goes on along the minus strand of NW_028197108.1, from coordinate 42,232 downwards.
TCAATCTTGTTGGGAGGTACTGCCCAAGGAAAGGAAAAGGTTACTTCCGGATCAGGAATAATAAATAAAATGGAAACAAGATAAAATCGTATATCGAAACGACTTCTGGCATCACCGAAAGGATCGAAACCACATTCGTAGGCCGACAATTTTTCTGGATAGGTCGAACTATTGGAAGCAAAGGGAACAGGAAGACCGAGTAAGATCAAAGAAACTAGCAGACTGATCACTAAATAGATACAAATAGGTGCAAATTCTGACATAACCACAAACCACTTGGTTCTTTCGCTCCTTGCTGGCGGAGCGGCATACCGAAAAAAAAGGAAAAAGCCCTTTATCGGTATCGGATTCGAACCGATGTTGCCTATTTCTTAAGGGCGAACTGATCGACTTGCATGTGTTAAGCATCTTTCTCAAAGTAGCATGATTGGACCTTCCTCTTTCTCTTACTTAGATAGAGGAGAGAGCACGTAAGACTTTCTTTTCTACGATCTTTCTTCTCTTATTTTTTTTATTCTTCCTTGGCCGTGTGGAACATGGATTAGCATTATGTCATTCCTACTAGTGATCACCCATCCAGGATTTGAAGAAGAAGCGCCATAGGAGGACTTCGAGATCAAATATAAGATGTTTCTTTCCATTCCTCGCGAGCCACTTATTTCTCCGAAACAAGAGAGAAAAGTGATTTTCCTCCTTTTTCCCAATAAGTCGACGGCGTTACACCATTGGGATACTTCGAATAAACTAGAGTACATATAGGATACACCGGTGCTAAAACCTTTTCTAAAGATATCTTCCAAACTCTTGGGGTCGTTGCTCCGGATTTTGTTCCCCCGGTTTGAAACCAGTTGGTTGCGTAGTTTTAGAATTCTGCTGATCCCAAGTACTCCATCTCCATCATTGCATATGGGAATATAAAAAGTAAAGAGGAAAAGGCATGACCAGAAGAATTGTGTGAAATAAGTGAATTTATCCAGTTGAGGCATGATTGATTGAGAAAGAATGATTCCCTCCGGACAGAAAGAGAGTCCCTTCATGTAGGAGTAGTGAGTGATATGTGGTTGGTTGTTGACCAAAAAAGACATGGGAAAAGGAAAGCACTCACTGAGTTACTTACGAATCAGAAAGATTGAGGCTGACTACGGCCTCAGATGATTAGGCGGGGCAGGAAACCTCTCCTAAACCATTGACGTCTAAAAGACAAGTCGTTTTAAAAAAGAGGATTGCCGTGCTTTTAGGACTCAAAGTAACGATCCTTCTCCCTCCTGTTGGGGAATTCTTATGAAGACAATCGCTCTTGCCTTCCCCGGTCCAACAGCGATAGTTATCTGTGTGTTTTTTTTTGTGCTGTAATAAGAAAGATGTTGCTATTCTACGATGTGGCGTTCCAGAAAGACTCACTTAACACTTTATCATTCACACCGACCAGCTAGTGCGCTGTCACTTGGTATCGGATCTTTTCTAAATGAATCATTTGCCCCTACTACTTCTATCTACCTACGTCTTCATTTAAAAAAGCTATTTCCCACGGTCAAGCCTAGTAGAGCTCCTAGTCCGACAAGACTAGCAAACATGCTACCAGGCCTAGTTACCATAAGAAAGGAAGGGAAAGCGAACCACAGATACCATTTCACAAGAGCTGAAAGAAGAGTGAATTGAATTACCCCGGGGTGACTGAACTGCAGGGATTTCTATTGAAGAGCCGGGTGAGCTACCTTAACGGCACCCTGGTATTCCTTATTCTTTTATTGATAGCACCGGTGATCCCTAATGGGCTCGCTTCACCGATCTCTATATAGAAGATCGCCTCTGGATCCCATCCCATTAGACTGATTTAGTGTGGTTAAGCTGTGTCTTTGAAAAGTAACTGAGTTTCTTTCTCTCCTGTTTAGAAAGATAGCTGCCATCAAGACGAAGACAGAAGCAATAGCCTTCAGTCGGTGGGACAGGAGGAAGTCTTACTGTTCTCCTAACCGGTGCTAGTGAAAGCAAATGACATAGTTAAAGAAAAAGAAGAGAATGTCCTGAGAGAAGAAAGGAAGTCAGGGAATGAGCTGGTGCTATAGCCAGAATCGCTTGTTACAGAATAGGTTGCATCTAGTATACTACCAGTGGAGTCATAAGTTGTAGATCTTCAATGGCTGAATCCGTTGTTCAAATAGCAGCTGCTTGGGCTTACCTTATTACCTTCTCTTTAGCTTGAGAGATGGGAATTGAATTAGACAAAAAAGAATAGGCCGCTAATTAGTTATGCCCTGGGGGAATGCCCCAAAGCCCCTATGACTACTCCTTTCGAACTTCTAGCAATAGCAAACTCGCCCCACTGGTCCAATTCTTGTGTTTAATGTGAAGCTTGGCTTAGGCAAAGCAAAGGGGAAACCAATCCAAGAAGAACAATCCGGATGAGTGGCGATTTGCGACCTTCTGCCTCCACTGCTTCCACTTCAACTTCTCCTACACTGATTAGTCTAGTTTTGTTTGCCCCCGGAGAGTATCACCGTGAATTATTAGTCATATATATCAGCCAGAGAAGCCTGTGACTCATACACTATCAACCATAGTGTATACCAGAAAGAAACTTCGTCTAACACCAGATCTTGTTGAAGCTCAGCCAGGACCTGAAAGAGATCAGTAAACCAACGCTTCTCCCTCTCCAGACTCAAGCCATGATCCAGTTCCAGACAACATGCCTGAGGTAGGCCATTATTCCTATCGTCCTGTTCAAGGCTTTGCTCAAGAAGAAATATTGGATAGATTTGGAGGAAACCTTAACTTCAGTTTGTGAAGATTAGGACTTTACTGGCTATTGCTGCATCAAAGAAGTGGTCCCTATACCAGCTAGATGTTCAAAATGCCTTCCTACACGGAGAAAACATTGCATTAGTAGGATCCACCCCATGTGATCCGTCATTCAGTGCAATAAGAGGGCCCATAGCAATGAATGTTTCAATAAGATTCACTTCGTTCTGTACGGGATAAGGAGCGAAAAGCGCAGCATGGCAATCGGAGACAAGTCAAGTTCAGTAAGAAATTGGATAGATTCGTGAGTAGTCTAATCATAAAAGCCCACGGAGCGGTACGAGACAGGCAATGGATATTGTTCGGGGTAGGACTCTTCGAGGGGCAAGGCAAGGGAAGGCTAGAGCTGACAAGCGAATACCTGCTTCCTCAAACGAAGGCGGAGGAGGGCTACGTTTTAGTAGCGAATACGGTCCAACGAGGTAGAATACTTTCCCTAGGGGAGCTCTATACTTTTTTTAGTGATTCTCCCCTTCCCCATAGTAAGCCAGCCAATCCCCCTGTCGCCTCCACCCATGATTCATGGAACCATTCCTTCGCGTGCCGTAGCTTAGGATTCGTGCTATTGCTATTGTTTAGGGGCGGATCAGAAGAAAGATAGGGGCATCGGCCTCAGCTAAAGCGGAAGAAGCCCGGATAAAAATAGAGATGGATAAGCTAACGACTGATTAGGAGAGCGAGACCCACTTCTCATTCTTTGCAGCAGCTTATTTGAATACCGGTGTAAAGGCAGCTCCCGAAATAGGATTTGATCCCTCTCAAGGTTATGAGCCAGCTAGCTTGACCTTCTTTGTAACGAATTCTTTTCTTTACATAAGAATCCCTTTGGACTAAGGCGAAGGCCTGAAAAAGGAGTCTAAACTCTAACTATTGGCACTGGTCTAGCCGGGGGAACTACTCACAGAGACTTTCGTACGAGCCCAGGAAAAGCCTCATTCTTAATAAACGATGGTCTCGCGTAGAAATGGTTAACCACTAGTTCCAAGAGCCATCTACGAGCCAGATAAGGCGAAAGAACTACGAAGGACCAGTCTTGGTCAGACTTGAGTCATTTCGAGAAGGAGCCAACTTGAAGAGGCGAAGGTGGACAAAGCGAGCGAATCAGTACAGAATTTGGGTGGACTCGTTGGCTCCCCAACCAAAGAGGTGGGCATTGGCATCGATCCGGCATCGTAAAAAAGGAAGCATTATCCGGGTCGCGGCGAGAGTCCCTGCCTACGATACGAAGATTTTCAAAGAAAAGAGTATGGTATTGAGTGAGACCACAATAGTCCAGCAAGCAAGAATTGGATTTATCCAAAGGTATTATTATAAAGTGAAAAAGAGCTAGCTGCAAGCTTTGGACGGAGTGGGACCTGCTTCTTAGGAGTGAAAGGCTGGAAAGCAGTTCTTTTCCTAGGTTGACTCATGAGTTAGTGTGCAAGACCGGCTCTCCTCTTTATGAAATGTTCTAACAGTGGGATTTGAGCTTTTCTGGATTTCCCACCAATTCCTTTGATCCCTAGTCTTAGAGCTAAAGGAAGTCCTCTAATCGAATCCCCGAGAAGGCGGAGTTCTCTTTCTGGTGCTATCAATAAGAAGGAACTATATTAGGAATAATTAAAGTTAAGACGTTCAGCTACCATAGAATCAACAGACTCCTTCTTTCTCTCCTGCATGAGATCTTGACTATTGGGGATATTTTTTAGAAAAGAAGACAGAAGGTAGTTGACTTGCTTACTTGTTAGAGTAAGGAAGAAAGAAGGCTTACAGGCAGGGAGTTAGAAGAGGGGTTTTTCCTTATTAGCTAGCTTCGCCGGACTGAAGGTTATAAAGTAAGGGTTATGACTACCTTTAACTCGCTCACTCGGGCGCAATACCCATCCTTCTTGAGCTTCCCATTAACCCATTTAATGCGGATGAAAGGATGAGCTAGCCCTCCTTAAGACATATAGGTTTCAAAACCAGTTGCGGAAGATCAGCTATTCTATTCCTATCTTTGGATGCTTAGCTGATCTTTACTCCTCTGGGCGCTCTAAAGCTAAAGCTCCTCTTCTTGTCTTGAAGGGAACGCACTCGGACGAAGGCATTCCAGTTCAAAAACGAATAACTCATATTCGGCTAAACCTCGTGTTCCAACCAAGTCTTACAACCAATCGTATCATCCTGATCACTGATCAACGGGATCGGATCCTGGGTACAGAAAAGACCCTGAATCGCTTAGCTAAAGGCATCTTCCCACCTTTTATCCTCTCTGTAGCTACGCAGAGAGTCTTCTTCTATATGGCTAGCTCCAATTCCGTCTATTTGGAAATGGGCAAGATAAGCCCTTACTCGTGCTGCAATCAGGCTTGGCACCTTCCCTTATTCTCCTTCCTTTCCTTTTGGTAGTGCTAAGTCATCGAAAATCTCCTTAGGCTATTAAGGATCGCCTTTCACCTGTGTGATGCAATTCTTTAGCGGGGAAGTTTTCGTTAGCTGGTATAAGCCACCCTTCTGTATAACTTGCGCCGGGAAGGAATAGAAAGCGGGGAGAAGGTCTCAGTGTAGTCGATGTCCTCTTTCAGAGTGAACCCCTTGGCGACAAGCCTGGCCTTCTATCTCTCAATCTTGCCTTTTGTTTGATTCCCTATTGGTCTTATCCATTTACACCCTACGGGCTTGGCTCATTTTCTCTGGGTTTCAGAGTGAGTGGGTTAAGGAGCCTTTTTCCGCCTTTCGTCTTTCCAGTCAAGCAGTGGTTCCTGCTCTTGCCTCTCATGAATCTACTCGACCATTCCGGAATGAGTGAGCTTTTGTATCCGTATTGAAGAATCCGGTTATCGACTCGGCAGCTATTGAATCTAAGCCAATTGAATCAGCAACCGCTGGTACAGTAAGCGGTGTTCAAATAGCCGTTGTTGGGATCTTCTCCGCTGCTAGCTCTTCTTCTTACTAGGTTCTGCTTCCTCATAGTTCTCTTGAACATGATTCTCTCATACGCACTCCTTTTAGGAGTTAGGAAGCCAAGATCTGATCTGAGTAGTTCTGGTAGCCAATGAGCGCTTGTCTGGTATCGAATGAGCTCAAGTAGTTGAGTAGCTAAAGGCTTTGGTTGCCTTAGAGGAAAGTCCTATCTTCGGATAGCTTCCTACAGACTTCTTCCCTTATTTCTGGAAGTTCCTGGATTGTGTGAAATAAGAAAAGGGGGTATTTCCTTATTAGCAGCTCAAGCTCCATTTCAAAGGTTAGGAGTGAACCTTCTGGCTGATTCAATATCACCGGAGTCTGCTCAGGGTTCCAAACCAGAAGCGAAGTTTCTTTTCTACGATACACTGGAATCGGGTCTATCTTAAGCGGGAAGAAAGCCTACCGACGGGTATGAGTTCAGGGATTCGGCATTCAAGAACTCCCTCCCAGCCATCCTATCTTGTGTAAAAATAGCTTTAAGGCCAGTACTCTTTCTCTCCTGGAAGCGAAGGCAGGAGCAAAGCCTATTGATTCACCTGTTTGCTAACCTACTTGTCGGTTACCCGCACTCTGTAACCAGAATAGGGCTCTGGAGTTCATACCACCCGGCGGTTCATCAGAAGTCTGGAAGGCGGCGCCTAAACTAGTCGGACTTGCTTGAATCGATACGCTTACCGGACTTCTCTGTCTATTCAATTGATTTTGTTGCAGACTCTTCCCCCGGCCCAGTAGTGGAGCTTGACCCTCGCCCTACGCCGATTGAGATCTTTCCTTGTGCGGTACAGGTAAATTTGGCTCTTGAGGGAATACCCGGTTCATCGGAACTTCAACCAGAAGAGGTAGGCTTGGGTTCCTGGTATAGGTATAAGAAAGTCAGTAGAGCTAAATAGAGGTAGACTTGACTTCTATGCGTACTGAGCTGAGGTGCTAATGCTTCCCGCAGGGATAAACTTTCTTAGTCAGACTTCCTTGATAGGTGAGACTTCCACGAAAGCACGTATAAGAATAATCTTAGTATGCAAGGCCTTCGATCTAAAGGGAGCTTCGGTGTGTTCTTTGCTTTCATAGAAGATCCTCCGCTGCTGCTAAAGGAAATGGTTCTTAGGTCGGTGAAACTGTCCCTGTAGCTAAAGTCAAGTCAAGCCAGTTCATTCATGGCAATCGGTCTAGTAAGGAAGAAGTGAGCTGTAGCCTTAGTCTTAGTACGCGCACTAGAAGGGGCTACCGAATGCGCCAGTGAGACAATAAAATCTGATTTGTGTGCCGCGAAGGGCCTACCCCTTGAAAATGGAAGGGCATGGAGAAGCGGATTCCTACTTATTAATAGAATAGCTTGATTGACCACCATCCTTATTTACCTTCCCTCGGGTTGGTATGCTTGTGTGTCAAGCAATCCTGCTTCGGTAGCAGACTTCGGTCAAGGAAATCGCTTCAAGCAATGGCTTTGGATCGACCTGACTTCTTAGAGAGGAAAGCCAGTGAATGAAATCCGTTGAAATAAGAAGTCTTTATGGCTCAAGCAGCTAGCGGACCTCCTTAATTGAGAAAGTCAAGTCAGCACGCCCCCTACCTATGTAGTGGGCTTCCCGGTAGTTTGCGGGACGCTATTGGAATCGGTCTATCTAAATGGCCTATCTCCATATGTATTCTTGAAGTGCCTTTCTCATAGTTCCCTTCCCGGGCATTGATTGAGAGGGAATAGACTTCCCCACTGAACGAGGAAGTCAGTCAACTCTTGCCGATAGTCGGGCAATCAAATCAATCCTTCCTCTCGGGCACAAACAAAAAAGGTAACCAGATCTACTCAACGCAGACGCTCTTGGTCTTACCGGTGCTTTAGCCATATCTTTTGTTTGCCTTTACCTACCTGCTATTGGTGTAAGCGTAACCGGTCTTACTGCTATTGAATCAGCTCTTTGAAAGAAAAGGCTCTGGGACTGTTGACTTTCCCGATGCCTCTCAACTCCATCCTCTTGCTTTAACCGTATCTGCTTCAAAGAGTTGCTTGCATTTGCCGATTTATTTTCCGACAAAAGCTTGTTATGAGCCTGAATGGCGTATACCTTAAACCTGGGTGGTTCTTTATAAACGTGATTAACTAGTCCATAAACCTCTTCAGGTTCACTCTAAACGACTAACTAGGGCGATTGCTACTATTCCTATTTGGACGGAGTACCGCTTTAAGTCTGGACAGCTTCTTGCGTGCGTGCTCAAAGGAAGTCTAACTGACAACCCTTAATTGGTCTTGCACACTAACTGAAGCTTAGAAGGTTTACTTTGTTACTTTGCCTATCGCAATCTCGTCCCGCGCTCTTGCTTGATTTGCTCTTTCGAATGAATCTGTTCTGAGAGTACCTACGACTGCACTGCAAACTCTTTCATGCTTCAATCGAGAATGCTTGCTTGCTGGCTAGCGCTATAGCTTTCTTTTTATGTTAAACGTCTATCTCACTGTAAAACTCCTAGTTCTAAGACTAGGGATCTGTTGACTACGCATCTTTAGATGTATTTTTATGATAGTCATATAGGGACCCAGTGAAGTGCCGCTGTCCTTATGCAGGTATGTTTGTTAGTTTGTATCTTGTTTATGATCTCCTGCTTTGTCGTTACTCCTCGGTCTATAGCAAGGTAGTCAGCAAATCGGACATAACATAATATATGTATTGTTTTCTACACATGGGCAGGGCGAACACATCTAAGCGATGAAGCATTCGTAGGAATGGGGAATATAAAATAGAGTACGAAGGGGGGCTTTTTTTAGAACTCTTATTAGTCAGCTAGGAATCAACAGGATGCCATTACTTTAGAGCTACTAGCTTAGCGAATCCCCTTGCTTTCAGTGCGAAGTCGTCTTTGATTTTCTACTGCTTTCTCTAATGCTAGCTCTCGATTGATTGAGTCTAGTCGAAACTTTAGTGGTTCCTGGAATCCATAGGGTCAATAAATGTGTCATGGCCCCTTCCTTTGAAGGCGTAGTGTAGACTACTTTCACTCCACTTTCATATTTCTATATAGTCAGTCGTCCTTATTTAATTTATGCGCATACAGTTCTTTCGCGCTACGCTAGGACGCTTATATCCGTTGCTTGCATTCTTCCTTCCTCTCTATTTTATTTTACTTGCTTCCTTTGGAGTTTGAGCTTAGCCATCTCTTCTTTATAGTGTCCCGTGCCCCTGTCTTTCGCTCTATGGCAGCAAAGGATGCGCCTATTCAGGGACGTTCAAAGCAGCGTGGTAGATCATTATATAATAAGGGGAGCAGCAAGAAAGCATCTATCCAAGAATGAAGGTTTACTTTCAAGAATATCTCCGTCCAAGACATCAATGGATAGGAGTGAGGTAACCCATTTCACCTAGTACCCCGAAGGCGGAGCGAAGGCTCTCCCTTGACAGAGAGCCGAGCAGAGTGGTTAGGTCTTTTACTATGGCTTAAGCGGGGAAGTCTCCTCAGAGGTCAGAAAACGAAGAAATTGATACAAAACAATGGCCTGTGCCTTCGTTTCACTCGTATCCATGGCAAGTCCCTGATTCACTTCTAACTCCCAAAGCAGGGAATACAGTGAGTGATATCCGACGGGAGACCGTAGACTGAACTGAAACCTACACTCTTTCTTGTGTGTAATGAGTAGCTACTAGTTAGAATGAATTCTTATCGGTCTTTAACACCAACTCCTCTTAGTTCCCTGCGGGGCTGTTACACGTGCCCCCGTCCGGGAAGGAAACTCGTCGTTTGTCGTAGCCGCGCTTTTGTTCGGCCTCCAGTTAGCCGGTAACGAATTGGCTGGCTTTGTAGGGCGGAAAATCGGAAGCGACTCTCATCTCCACTTTTTTTCATCGTGGGCTTTAGCCACTCGCCCTAACTACTCAAGTAAAAGTAGGCCCTTTAGCACTCGCCCTTAATTAAGGAGATGGAGAGGAAGCAGCCTGGTTCGAGCACCAAAGACCTTCCAGCTGGGGTTCTCCGCTCCTGCTTCCATCTCCATCTCATTCCGAGGGGACCGGGTAGATCAAGACTAGGAGATAGGATCCCCAATTCGATGGACGAGAAGAAATGGAATCAATACACTCGATCCATTGCTTCCACCCCTCTCCGATGCAGCCAGCCCGGGACCCGGACTCGGATTGAAGCCACTGTAGTTCAGATACAGCCTTACGACTGACTGAGTGAAGGTTGGTTGGGAATATTTCGCTTTACTTAGATGATAATCTAAAAAGGCCCCATTAACTTAAAAAATAGAAATCATATCGAAACGATCGGGTACGACTGGGAAAAGAGAGACTGTCTGGGGAGCAAGCTACGGCTTCAAAGCGCTTACGTAGGCTAGTAAGGTGCGTTAGCCAGCAAGCAGCAAGCAACGACCTATTACGTTACGTGAACACATTTTTACGAGTCCCGTGAGCCGGCGAGAAGAGTTTTAGTCTTATAAAAGCATTGAAGGGATAAGACTAGTCTAGAGCCAAAGTAGCAGTAGGCATAGAAGCTGTCTTAGGACCGATACTAGCTCTTTATGTCTAGCCTGTTGCTGGTAGCTCTATGCTAGCAAGAGCTAGCCGGTCTCAAAAGCCTAATTCCTGAAAGAATGGTATTCGCTAGCCTTTCAACCATCGACATATCTGTTCCCCGATCCTTCCACACCCGAGCAAACCAAGTCACGTTGCAGGACCTGCTCTCGCATTTCTTTCATTAGAAAACTCCAGTTCGTGATCCTTTGTCTTCAACTAGCGGCTTTGATCTTCTCTTCCCGATTCCTATACCATACGCATCTATCCTCATTTAGAGCAATGCTGTGTCCATCTTCTTGAACTAAAGGACATACGCAAGTTTCAAGTCGAATTCCATATCCATCCCACAGACAATTATGAACCAAAAAGAGCAGGAGCAGGTTCGGGCCCATCTAGCTCAGCTTTTTATGGCGAGACAAGACAAGCAAAAGCCATAGGGCTGGCATTGAATGGTACACCCCCTTAGCTCGTTAGGACAGGGAGTCTTAGTATTCGTAGCACTCATAAGAATAGCCTCGTCAGATAGAAAAAGATTGACGCTACCCTTTTCTTTATCTTTTCCCCTTTGCCCGTTTTTGACCGAGAAGAGAACCCGCTATATCCCGGGGAAGAAAAGTCTGTATCCAAGCTATCCCAGTCGTGAATAAGGAAAGAAAGACATTATGGTCCGTAATAGATAAGCAGAAAAAGTTGCTATTAACCAAGAAGGGGACCCCCAGCTTTCATCTATCCAAACTATGCTAGGGTAATTGTAGTAGAAGCTAAGCCAATAGCGTTGGGCTTTCATCTTTAAGAGCTATCTTAACTTAAGTAAGGGACCAACTGATTGAAGCTTAAAAACACGTCTTTCCATTCATATGATCCCATTCAAGGGGCTATGCTAATAGTAAACCAAGCTTTATCCGCGCCAGGATAGGATGTTCACTCATCAATCGATCATATTTGCCTTTCTTCTTTCTAACTCTTCCACTAAGATTTGAAGCAGATGGAAGAGAAGGCATTTACTGCATACTGGGGTGCTTCTCTCCCGATTACTTATTAACAATTTCCTTCCACCAGCGTGTTAGTATGATTTTTTCTTACCTACTAAAGCAGTCAATCACGCTATCCTTCCTTACCCTTCAACCAACCCCTTCGATTCCGTTTCTGCAGCAGTATAGTTTATCGCCCCCTTACCTTGATGCCTACAGCTCAATTTGTTTTCCAGTAGTGATGGCAAGAATCCGCGAAAAAATGTTATTTATCCTTTTTTTTGTGTTCTTTCTGAATGGAGCTACACGAGGGAAAGCTCAGCTTTCTACTCTGCCGCAAAAGGGGGGCCGCTTTCTTCTCTCAAAAAATGCAAGTTCCGCCATCCGGGCCCAGCAAGCAGCAGAATTATGTTCCAAGGCTTCGTTCGTTTCATTCCAGCAAAAGCAGTATATGGTTCGAAGCGCCTTGTTCCATCCGGCGAGAATCCCCTAAATTCTTTTACTTTGAAAGGAAATACACCTCTGTAGGAGGCCTAAGACGAAGAAACGCAGTTGCTCGATTGAAAGGTGAGGACGCAGAACTTCCCTTTTGGCTTTCTTCCGCTAGGAAATTGGACTCTGACTGAGTGTGGATGACCGACTTGGCATTCTCAGCCGGCCTCCTTGCTACGTTGAAAGAACACAGGGAGTGGAGCGGCCCGTCTGAGTACATAAGAGATTGTTCCCCAGAAGAGGTTGTTGGAGAAGTCCCCGGATAGGCAGATCCGGATAAACGAAAGGGGCTTGTCCTCACTTACTTGAGCAAGGAATGAAAGACTCGCTTGCTTAGCGCAGGACGGAACAAGAAAGGAAAGAAAAAGAGAAAGACCCATTATTCAACTAAGAGAAAAGCAAGTAGCACAATCCCCTCACCTAGGGAGAAGACCCCTTCTGATTCTTGTACGTATACTAGATCTGTCTGGATTGGATCTACTAGAAGAGGCATCACTCGAGTGATGCCTCTATTTATGTAGGCAGGAGGAGCGACTGGGCTCTCTCGATTCATAGCAACTGGGAGAGGGGATGGCGGAACTTCAACCAGTACTTGTCTGGCATGGCCGGTTTAATAATTCCTTTTAGAGATAGAGCTAGAAGCGCGGTTAAGCTATCACGCTTAGTGACATAAACAAAGAAGCTCCCTGGGGCAAGGAAAGTTAGCCACCTCTTTCACCCTCGGAGGGGTTTCCTTCGATAGAGGATTGGGAAAGGCATTACTACTATATTACTTGGCAGGTTTCATCATTCTTCGGATCGATGTGGGAAGGGCGCTTTCCACTATATGAGCTAGGAAAGCCCGTCTTTTGAATGAATTAACAAACCTTTTCCCTCCTTGGAGTGAGATCATCACGAGAAGGTTTTAGAAAACCCGGGATTTTCGCTTAAAGACCGATTTATCTCCGTAGACTCAGAGAAAAATCGAATCGTTTTGACCTGGCTTAAAAAGACGCGATTTACGAATGAACAAAGAAGAAGCGAAGCGGGGAAGCCCCCTAAGGAGATAATTGCTATGTCTGTCGGAAAATCGTTATCTACGCAATTACCAATACCCAATAGATTGAAATCAAGGAGAATATGCCCCTTCCCTTAAGCTAAGCCGCCCACCTAAGTCCTAATCCTTCACCAAAGAGTGAAATCGTATCCGCCTCTCAGTCAGTCATCGCCTAATCAATCCTTCGAATCCTATCGGTCAGCGCCTAGTCTCTTTCTAAGTGCTCGAAGTCGGCTAAGGTTCAATGCTTTTTGGTTGCTGCTTTGTCCCTCGTCACCCTAAGATAGGACTTTGTTTGCTTTCTTTCCTGCGCGAGTATTGTTGTAAGGTGGAATGCTTTCCAAGCTTTCGGGTAAATTGGCTTTGCCTTGAGGTCTTATATTCCGTATAGTAAGCCCGGTTGGTATATTGTTGTATGAAAAGGAGTCGATTACCTATTTACCCTAGTCCCGAAATCCAACTCGATCTTAGTCTTCCCGCCCAGCACGTATTCCTAAAGTGGTCGATGTAGGTTATGGGATTGCGCTTGTAGGACAATTTCCGTATCGCCTTTTGGTTAACCGGCTTTGTTTGGGTGCATCCAACATGCTGAAGTTTTAGACTTTGCAAACCTCGATAACCACCCGCTCCTCTTTGAATGAGGAGCTTCACTCTTTAGAAAAGACAGACTCCCACTCCTAAACAGAGAAGAGCAAGGTGCGTAGCGGAAATCCAGTCTTTTCCTTCTTTCCCATCGGGATGTCTGTGCAAGCCTGTCTCTTTTTAGATAGTCATTCCTTTCTTTCCTTTGTTAGAGAATCACCCCTCTCTGGTCTGGTAGGAATTCCCTCTCTTCTGTAGTCATGCCAGGGAGTGAGGAAAGCCGCTTGAAAGCCAGTACGGTACCACTCTCTCCGCTATAAGAATGGGGTAAGCCGATCCCATTCATTGCTTTCAATCGGGGTGAAAGAAAGGCTAGTGAAAGGTCTTTTCGATAAATGACGTCGTATCTCCGGTCGAGTGGAACCAAGGCTCCTGGCCGATTTAAATTGAATAATAAAAAAGATCCTCTAAATAAGATAAGGTGAGACCTCATGCTTGTAGCTTCTCTTCTTGCTACTCGCTACTAATAAAGAAATGGCGTGATATAAGATCAAATTATCCCTGTATCCCCCCCTAAATCAAGATGAGATGGGCGGGTTCAGTCTGATTTTCAAATGCCGTTGACTTCGACCTTTAGCGATTCGCCCCTGAACCTAGAAAAAAAAACCTATGATGCCTTCCTCCCTTCGGCTTTCAGAGTTTTGAACTAAGCGGACTTTGCATTGGCAGCTGAGCTTCTTCCGATCCTCACTCAGGCAATCAAGGAAAGGGTCGTGAGGATCCCAACTCTGAGAGGAAGCCAACATTGACTGACTTTCATGGTTCAGATTCGACAAAAAAGAAGAAGAACCAACAAGATAAGATCGAGCGGTCTCTGCTCCTCTCTAACTAAGAGGAGAAGCGGAACTGTCTATGGACTGCCTTGCTTGATCATCCTATCAGTCATGGTAACGAATTGAGTATCTCTTCTTCGGTAGCTGGTTTGACTGTTTGTGATAGAACAAAACAATAGCAAGATATATCGTAGTAAAGTAGAGCTATAGACTGCATGATTGGCTTGTAGGAGAAAGAAAATAAGGATTCGGGACAAGACGGAGATGCAAGCTTGTCTGCTATTGGATGTTCTAGTTTAGCTCGCGGATTGGTCTTCATTGCGCACCATCCGGCTGGTAAGAAGTTGAGATTGTTCCGCTAGTGTTGCTTGGTCAACAATTTGGAGAGTTTGCTTTTCTTTCATCTTTCTAAGAGCAGTCTGTTTGATCAAATCAGGGATCAGACCGCTCCTGGTGTTCGAACTAGTCATTAATGGTCGGCTTCATTGGTATCCTTTCGGTATGCGTTGCGAACACTTTCATTTTGAGCGTCTCATCTTCTCTAGAGAAGCGAAACTCGAACGGATAGAGCAGATGGTCCAACTACATAACTTTTTATTTTTCATTACTTCTATGGTCGTGCCTCGTGGCACGGCAGCACCCTTACTATTGAAATGGTTCGTCAGTAGAGATGTTCCCACTGGTGCCCCTTTTTCCAATGGGACTATAATTCCTATTCTTATCCCTTCATTCCCTCTTTTGGTCTATCTACATTCCAGGAAATTCATACGCTCCATGGACGGAGCAAAAAGTGGAGTCTTGGTCAGAGCAAGCCGCCCTATTCTATTACCAGACATAATTGGGAGAAGCTCATCCGAAACTAGAGCTGGAAACGCCTCATTTCGTTTCGTTCCCGTTCTTCATTTCCTTCTTATCGAATCCAAGGGGGACTTCTCATATTTAGAATCTTTCTGCGGTGTGCTCTGTTTACTATTCTTTCGTACTCTCTTCTCTTTACCACGCGATAGGTCAGCAAAGCGTGAGCGGGCGCGGAGAAGGAAACGCCAAACACTTCGGCCTAAGCCTAACGGGAATGAGCAACAACGAAATGACAAGATGGGGTGCTCCGGGCACCCCCATTTAGAAAGAAGGGTCGAAGGTTTTTGGCCTGTAGCTTTCCCCGTCCCCCCTTCGTCGGGTGGTGCTTGTGTGGGGGGTGTGCCACCTGAACCTGAAATCGGGCTTGAAGCTCTCGCCTTACCAACGAGCCGACAGCTGATGGCTGTTGGTCACGACTACCACCAAAAAGCTCCAATGAAGATGAATATTTCACATTTTGGAGTGTGCATCTGTATGTTGGGTGTTCTTCTGTCGTGCGACCCGGCGGCTTATGTGCGACCTGTGGCCCACGCCTCCTATTTGTTCAGGGCGGGCGGCGTGAACTCTGACTCGATCCGGGTATTCAATCCCGCCGCTGAGATGCTCAGTTGACTCCTTAACCTTGATAGGAAGATGGCTTATTCAATAATTCGTGCATAAGGGTAAGGAACTTTGGATGAACTAATGCGAATGGGTGTAAGCCTCGCTGCTCGGAAACACCCAGTGCTGACCACACTGAGAGACACGAAAGCGCAGGTAACGCCAGTTGGCGAAGTGGCGTTAAGCATCCCTAGCGGTACGAAAAGAGAGGTCGTGATGATATCATATACGTCCGTACCGCTCCTCGTGGAGTAGATCCCGCATCCAACCAAGTCTTTGACCAGGGAACGGGAGAATTCCCACTACCGCTGGAAGGCCAGCCGGGCCGTGAGCGCGGTGGGAACGGGCTTCCCAAAAAGCCAGCCCCGGGCCGGGGTCGGCATAGAATGAAGGGGACGGCCCTAATGTTGTTGTGTTGGCAAAGCCAACTTCTTGGGTTGCGGGCGGAGAAGAGCGGACGTGGGGACTCAGACCGGGGCGCAGCGTAACTAAGAGAGCCATTCCATTTAGGGCGAGACAGAAGACAGGACGCACTCTTTACGTAGATAGAAGGCATTTCTCTATAAAAGTATATCTCTATCGAAAGAGTGAACCGCTAACTTGTAAATGGAGTAGGAGAGCCTTCCTAGGATCTGTTTGAATTGTGGCAATTGGGGCCTGGTAGACTATTGCAGACCTTGTTCGTCAGTATGAGCTTATGCTTCACCTGCACGACATGAAAGAGCAACCTGGACAGTCTATTCTCCACTTATATTCTTTGTTGTCCTATGTATGTTTTTTGGAGATTCTTCCGCTCATGCTAAGAAGTTTCTTTACTCTCGCTCTCACTGATGATTTTTAGCCTGCTCGAGCCTATTTACTCCATCGCAGCCCCTTGCCTACACTGTATAGTGCTGTTGCAGAACTAATCTCTTCAGAGACTTCACTTGGAACTATGAAATGACAATGAACTTCATTAGTGAGGGCTACTTCTTCTATTATACCTTATTCTGGCTCATCGAATTCCTGTTACTGAAAGAAGCCTGGGAATTGAATTCGAGACTGTCTCACTCGGCCTCCTCGCAAGAACACACCTAAAGGTAGTCAAACCCAGTCTAAACCTCAAACTCATTCCAAGGCTGCTGCTACTAATGAGGATTCTTCTGAGCCTTCCTTTGAGTTAGTTAAAAGCCCTTCTCGTCATAAGCTGCTCCTTCTCTAAGACATTTTGCATTTGTCCATCTCTAGCCAAAGCTGTCCTAATCCTCTTGTCAAGCTGGGCTAGGCTAGCTCTCTTATTCTGGATTGGCCATTATTAGAATACCGGTACAAGCCGTTAGGAGAGGCAGATCAGTAAAAGTATCTTGCTATAAAGTCACTGCTACCTTATTCAGTCTATCCCGGCAGTGCCTGAATGGGAGTCTAGGCTAGCCAGTGCATCAAACTTTTTACTGAAATAACGACTTTTCCAGCTAGATCGGACTAATTGTTTTTATTACCGGAGGCATAATGATAGCACTCAGCGGTTCGGGAACTCTGCCTATCTCAATCCCGGGATGAGAGAAGTTCAACGGGCAAGGCCGGCTTTGCTTCATATGTAGCGGATCGGTATTCTGCTATTCTCTCTCGCTTGATACCGGACATAGAACCCTATCTCGATCAACCCAACTGTCTAACCTTTCTTTCACATCACAGCTATCCACTCTCCTTTATTTTTTTGAAAGTCAATCTTTTTTCGACGCTGGGCTTTAGTCATCCTAGTTCTACACGGGAAGGGAAGAGAATGACCAACTTCCATTGTCAATCCCCAAACGGAAGCATCTGGTATTGGTTCATCTACCTTGATCTGCCTTCCGAGTGACATGGAAGACTGCCCCTTTCAAACTTCTTAGCTCAGAAAGATTGGAAGATGAAAGCTATCTCATTCAACATCGGACTTGTTGCTGTATTGATTCCCACTTGTTGAAGCTCTATCTGGTACTCCCTTGCGCTAGAAGCTCTTGCTAGATTATCCGACATTGACTCGCTATAAGAAGATTGTCCGAATAGCATAATTATTCTCTATGTGAAAATAGTGATTGATAAGGGCTATCAGATAGCAATGAGTGGACTGGCAACCTGTACTTCTTTCTTTGACAGGCATTGCTGGTCCTAGGTCTGGTTGGGTAAAAAAGCTGGGGCATAGCTTCTATTGCTGGCTTGTCTGCCCTGTCTCACTTATAATTGAGGACTTTTGCAGCGATATGTCGATCAAAAAGTCACTCCATTTTGACATGCCTATCTTTGACTTTGAAAAACGAGTGGAGAGCTTTTCCCCTATACGGAGATAGACTATCCTGATTAGATTAGGAATTTACGTAACCGGTAGATTGGATTTCCGGTGGAAGTCAACAAGGACAGATTCCTGTTGGCTAATCGAATGGAAATCCCATCTCATTTCCGATTTGACTGCCTAGACTGAGCAAGCAATATCTTTGCTGTCTCCTAGTGGAATTAGCAGACTCCGACATGAACTCTGAAACTCTGATTGCTGTTTGAAAGGGTTGACATAGATTGCTATGCTAATCCGTTCTCTGATCAAGAAAAAAAAAAAGGGATTGAGATCAGTCTGTCAATAGCATCAATGAGAGAAGAAAGGACACTCTCCATCATGCAATGAGAGAAGAGAGATGTACTGAAAGCATGATCTCTCTTACTTCTCCAATAGAGAAGGATAACCAAATCCTTCTCAATTGTTTCACTGCAGATAGCATCCAAAACTCGGAAATGTAACAAAAGTCAGATGCGGAACACATGCAAGATTGCACTAGTCACAGAGAGAAGACAGCCAATCCAATAGAGCAAGCAACCAGTCACAGCAAGGAAAGCAAAGAGAGAAGCTAGTCACAGGTAAACATGCACTGTCTCTAAGCTCGATTGACTGGCCTAGTTTCACTCGGAGATAGAGACCAGTTACCGAGCCAGTCAGATGCTTGCCTGGCCTTGTCTAACTCCCCAGTTTCACAAGCAAGCCAGGCAGATCACCTTGTTCAAGGATTTCAGAGCGAGTACTTCCAACAAAACGTCTGCCTAGACAGAGCTTCCAACCACTTGGACCCGATGATACACCTGCAGGTCATCCTCTGTGAATCTGCAAGACAGGGAGAGAAAGACATGCCGGACTCACAAGAGAAAGACAGCCAATGCAGTCAGTCAGAGAGAGATGGGAATTCTGCTAACTGAATTCGGAAGACTTGCTAGTCTAAGAGAGATTGGACTCATGCTTCCGGGAATCTCAGTAGTATACCAGGAATGCCCTATTGAGCGTCATGCCTGAACTCATGTTCCGGAGAGTGCCTGTCGGATCACTTATGCCTATGCAAGGAGAGAGCACCGCTAAGGGAAAGTTCAATCATTGGGAAGGTCAGACACAAGAAACCCGAACTGCCTGAAAGGTAACTAGCTTGTCGTCTTCTTTCCTCAACCAGTGACAGGCCTCACTATCTACTGGATTTGGTCTACCGGGCAGCTAGATCGGACTGGTAGCATGCTGAGAGTCCTGTGAGGAAGGTCTTCCAAGAGAATGGACCGATTCGAGATGTGACAGCGGGTCAGTCAAGAAAGCTGCCAGTTCTATTCTACGAGCTGCTTCCAAAGGTGAGAAAGCCTGTTTCTCTGAGCTAGGACACATGCCCGGAAGAGAATCCGAGGTCTATGATGCCGAACCGACATCCCTGTTTGGAATAGGATTTTATTGAAAGGGACCGGCTAACCACTCGCTCTCTCAGTCGAGCAAACCTTTCGCTTTCCTTTGACTTGCGGATACTTCCTTGCGAATAAATAAGGACGGACTATAGTGCTACTGCTAGAGGGGACTCTGCTAGGCTTGCTAATTCGATCCTTGTCCGATACGGCAGCTGCTGGGTCTCCCCACCTCTCCTAAACTTCCCCCGGTCTTCGGCCCGAGCTGTATGAGGCAGAAACTCGCCCCACGTACGGTTCGGAGTCCGAGCCCCACCCCATAATGGTGCGGCTTAGGTCAACTAACACAAAGAAGATACAGTTCACTCAACGATTGCCTTTGGGTTCCGAACTCCATATGGGGAAGGAGCGTTGTTGTTTCCGAGGTCTCGATCATTTACATGGACCCACTTCTCATTCCATTTGTGGGAATTTGATGATCTATAAACCGTCCCTAACGAATGATCGCCTCATGTTTGAGCATGATGAATCACTTCGTGCCGACCTGTTGCCACTAAACTTTCCGGCCTCATATGAGAATGGAAAACTGGAGAATTTTCTGCATCGGTGGATGAAAAATCGCGAACATAATAATTTTGGGTTGATCATGTTCCCAGAAAAAAGATACTTTAGAGAAACAACGAGCACGACTGAAGTGGCTATACATACAAATCCATTTACGGATAGATATGCTTCGATTGGAACTGGAAGTTCCAGAACAGGCGGCTGGTATACCACCATAATGAAACTGCCTTTTCTTTTTTTTATTCGGATAGGATTTATGTTGGCTTCGTCGGGAGGCTCGCGTAGTTTGTTACGTCAGCTCCAAAAGGATGAGTTGCGTTGGAATCGAGAAAGTTCCGTGGAATTCAAAATTGCATTAATAAAAGGAGTCTTCAACCCTCTCAATCAATAGAGGCTAGATCGGACTAAGGAGAGAGACGGTTGAGTACGGAAGCGAAAGCGGAGATATAGGCTAAAATGCCCAGTGAGAATACTGACATGGGTAAGGAGAAATCCGAATGACTAGTGGCCATAACTCATTAAGCAATCTTAACCTTTTTCGCTTAGCCTTTCCTCTTTGACCTGTGCCAAACTCTACTCTTGCTGTTGCTGGGTGGAAGAATTCATTCAACCTCAGTCGGCTCTTCTTTCACAACCAATTCTCTTCCTATTTGTTTGGGCAAAGCCTAAACCGTACTCCTAGTCGGGCACTCACTCTCTTAAGAGAGGGGTAATACTATAAGGAAAACAATAAAGAGATATTCATTAAAGCAATAAAAGTAAAAGCGGGTGAATAAAAGACAAAAAGGCCAAGCTGCAATAGCAATCCAGGAAGAGCGCACCTTATTATCCTTTCATAGAAGAAAAACTATAAAGAAAGGGCATAGCTTCTAATAGAAGATAGCCATAGCCCATGTATTTCAGTTGCCAGATCACACTAATGAAGTACACACCCATGCGGAACTAGTCAGACTTGGAAGCCTTACGACTGTATGAAGTGAGGAATTTATGATTGCCCAGTGAGAGTCATATTCAAGAGCATAAAGCGACTCCCTTTCCCGGCGGATTAGCTATTCCTGTCCTGTCTTTGAGCCGACCTTGCCTGCTGGAGGTATGATTCCGATCTTTGAATCGAATTTGATCTTTCGTCTTCAAGTGAGGGCGACGGGTGGGGATACTTTTGATCTTCCTCCAGAGCCACTGTTTCTGTCATCGGGCTTCAAGCGGGTGTTGAGGCTTATGGTGAGCACATGTACGACAGAAGAGGGAGCAGGAGGAGAAGCGCTACGGAGAACAATAAGTTCTTAAGTTTAAGGATTCATTTCTACCAGGTGATGTCGAAGCGGACTTCTGAAATAAGTTTAAGAATCTGAGACAAGGTTGTTTTTATTTTTCAATCTCTATGAGAGAGTACATGGAGGAGTTTAACCTATTGTCTCTACGATATAGAGTGAAGGAGGGAGACAAGAGGCAATATTCGAGCTGACTTTTTCTGAGCACGAATTGCATTTGCGTTTGCTGGACAGCGTAGAAGCAGCATACCGTATTGCTTTGAGGGTCGAAGGACCTACTGGTTGGTTCAGCCAAGAACCAGAAACCGAATGAAGGAAGCGAAGGTCAGAGTCAAAATATGCCGTGGAGAAGAGCTTACTTACTTATGAGCAAAAGGGGAGTAGCGGAGAGAGACGTTCCCGAAAGGCACCTATCCGTGGGAGACAGAAGATTAAAGGGGAGCCGACTATAAGACAGATAAAGGAGCAGGCTGGAGCGGGGCTTTAGGAAGAAGGGGGCCGGAGATGGACTTGGATGATGGAAAAAGCGGTCTTCCTAGCTTGCTCCAATGCTTGGCTTAGTGAATCAGTAAATGGCAAATTGCTAGCGATCTCAGAAGCACAAGGAAGCAGAGGAAAGAAGGCCCGCCAGAAAGAGGGGGTTGGAGACCCCGGGTATGAAAGATACTCTTGAAAGCTATCGAAGTGGACAATAGAGTGCTTCTTCTTATGAAAAAGCCCTCGATGCTGTGTGAAAGAGCCAAAATGATTTAGCGTTTTAGCGTGGAGAGAGGACTTACGTTAGGGTGAACAAACGATTTCAGATGCTGCGACCATGGCCTGATTTTACGGAGTTCCGTATATGGATTCTGAAAAGTGAATTGAATCCATTTGCTGATAGATAAAGGATAGGAACCTACCTATCAGAAGAGGTTTTCACTAGAATACGAACAAGATAAGAGGATGCCCCATTAGAGGTAGAGGTTTTGGAAAATGGGGTTTGAACCTACCCTAGTAGGGGTGTGAGGGCTTGATTGAGAGTTTTTTGCTAGGATACTTGATTTCCTTCAAAGCGATACTAAAACTACGGGTTCAGTACTCGATGATGGTATTCTTCGTTTTTCAGTTCAGTATTTGACTAAGTCCTCGGTACAACTCTTCCTTTCCACTCCTGACATCCGCTCTGAAACAAGCTTGGTGTATGGCGCACCGCAATCAACGGATGTGAGTGAATGCATTGGCCGGTTCTCATGCCTAATGTATAAGCCGGAGGTCCCTCCTGACAACTGTCTTTTTTTCCGTTCACTCCTCACTCTACTAACGCGGGGTAAGTTATTATTTATATCCGACTGCCGGTGTCGGTACCTACGACTGTGGAATGCTTTTTTTATGTTATTCAAAGAGGAACTCAAAGTCTAGTTTTACTTCAGCCATGGTGGACAGCTTTCTTCCTTTTCGAGGTGTATTCAGTGAGCATCATCGGATGGGGCAGAAGATGCCGCAGTGGATTCACGCCTTCTCTCTGTTCCTAGAGTGTGATCCTTATTGTATGCGACAGTTCGAGAGATCGGTGGAGCTACTTCTTTACTTACCTGATAGGAAGGACAAGATGGAGTTTTGCCTTCACTTTCCGAGCTACCAGATACTAGTGCCTAGCGGAAAAATGGGAGTTGGATTGAGGAATGTATTACAACTCCTAAGTTCTCTATCTCTTTGAATGGGAACTCAATGGCTACTTTGCTGGAGAAAGGGGATTAAGGCAAAGGGACCCTCTCGGACCTTACCTCTTAGTTCTTGAAAAGGTATGGAACCGAACGAAAAGAAGCTGGATATACTGGATAATGGAATAAGGTATGCTACTATATCTACTGGTCCTAGGTATGCTTATGGAGCTGCTTCAAGCTCTCGACCTGGTTAAGATGCTGCCCTTGATTCTGTCACTATAAAATCTACACCAGGACCTGTGGAACCAAGCTAAGGTCACTAGTGAATCTACGTATGGAGCTGGGCGAAGGGGTGCTGGTATGGCTCTAGATCACGAAGGAATCCGCCTATCGATCCGGCTAAGATGATGCCTATGATGCTGCTGGTACTTGTGATGCATCACCCATCCCGACGTATGGGTATGGTTTTGCTACTGTAGACTATGGCTCCGATCTACTGGTGCCCACGCCTCCGCTTCTCCCGCTCATGGCCATAGGTATGTACCCGGACGGGATACTCCTGCTATGCTTATGGGTAAGAAAGTGGTGCTACTGAGATGTCTCTATCTGTACGAGATGCTACCCATGCTCCTATCTCCGCCCATGCCTTTGCCTTTACCATCGATGAGTATGGATCCTGCTCTTCGACTGGAGCCAAATAAAGTCTTTAAGGTGCTGGGTTCCGATCATCTGGAACAGGGTCTCTATCCGCAAATGAGTATACTTATGGAGTATTACAGTTATGCCTTTGCTTCTCCTGCACCTGAGGGATATGGGACTAACTATAGAACACCCGGTAGGACCATAGGCATGTGAAAAATATCGAAGCATCACTTCTAGGAAGACGTCAAAATCTGGATCACTTGTTGGAACAGGTAGGGACGCTGGGCGGGGTGCCCTATGTTGTAAAGGGGAAAGCCGGATTGGGATCTGTTGTAGCAGGATGAACCATGCCTAAGGTGGTTGTACCTTTGCTCTTACCGTCAGGTTCCACTTCATCGACTGGATTTTGATCCCTGGATATAGATCTGGATCAGGATCCCGCTCAATAAGATATGGATATGGATCTTTCTATGTACCAGAAGTTTGAAGAGCTGCCCTTGATGAGGGGTATGCTTCTAGGTCTCGATCACGAAGGTCCTAATCGTCGATAACGATCTATAAAGGCGACCACGATCACGAGAAGCATAAGCTCGATCGGGATCTATATATGCGACTTAGTCAACAGCTTTCACTGATGCTCGGCCGCTCACTATGCTCCCCATGCTACTCACTCTGCGTTGAGGTGCTGCGCCTCCACTGGCTCGGATGTTTCATTTGGGCCCGGGTATGAATATGTATCCGCATAATTGACTGCTTCAACCACTCAATCAACTGGCTCTGCTACTTGCTCAGATCTTGCTTTTAAGGGAATAATGAAGAATTCATATGTTCCCAGTGCGAAGAATGCATCGTAACATAACAGATATGCATATTTGCCTCCCGGGGAAAAAAGAGAATCTCAGTGATCCAACAATGGAGCCCACCAAGTGCTACGAGTGCTGCGTACTATAGAGAAAAATGAACATTTATCCTTTCCTAAACGAAAGAGAGATCGATTCCTTTCCCCTGATCGTAGACCACCCTTACTGGGCCACAATACCTTTAGGATTTAGCCCCTCAGGAGTTTGCACGGATTTGGCACTGGATTGTCCCCAGATCCTCATGATGAGGTGGCTGATTCACAACCCAATTCCCATATCGATCTTACGTAAACCCCCCACTCCCACTGCCTGTAGACGCCGCTGATCGTTTATTGGTTTCAGATGCAGCGGGCTAGGGCTCTGGATCCCTATTCTCTATTAGAAAAAGAATCTTAACTTAAGCACGCACGATCAGGGAGGTCAGAATTAGGATCTTTTTCTTAACGTTCTGGAACTAACTGCTCCTGCTGCATCTTGAACTGCTCGTGCAACTACTGCCTCCGCTTCTCTTGTCTCCGGTCTTGGATCACCTACTCACTACTGCGACTGGGTTTGAATCTCGATCAAGGACTGGATCCGCTGCTAGTGCTACCTCTGCTTCTCTCGTGACTGGTGCTGCTTCCCCCGCTAATAGAGTTCAATATTCTATGGAGTCCATATAGAATCTATGGATCCGCAGGATCCGCTGTTGGATATGGGTCCGGTGGAACCCTAACTTCTGCTTCTGCTAGTGGATTCGCAATTTCGTTGTTGGAACCGTGCAAGGTCCGGCGGCAAGCATAGGAGCTGAGGTCGAAAGCGAGGTGGAGTGAAGCAAGGTCGGCAACAGTGAATTGGCTCAGGCGAGGGGAGTCTTACAGGGGTTATAAACTCATGTTTTCATATAGTCAGATATAGGCTTATAATTCAGGTGTTACGTGAATATGTCCTTCTTCAACTACAGCTAAAAGAAGAGCTACGCCACACTCTTAGTAAAAGACTTGTAAAGCATTCCATACCAGAGAACCTGAAATAGCTTTTACCTAGATCATTTCCCTTTAAGGGGTTCTACTACTTATATTATATAAAGATAGGGCCAAAGTGAAGTGATTCAACTCAAGCACGAACCGCTACCCTCCTCTTCCATCCTCTTCTCCGAGTTCAAAAAATATAAACTCGTTAGCTCATAACAGCGCATTTGTGAGCTCCAAGTCCCATCGCTCAATGCTGACCTTACATCTGATTGCCCTGGGGAAATGCTCCCAAGCTCCTCTTATATTAGTTAGACCTCTTTCTTTCCTTTACTCTTGGTACCTAGACACTTTGAATCAAGGCTAGGTTCCTTAACGCCCTTCTTTTTTTAGTTATATTCCGTTCTTGGGAATAGGTAAGGGATAGAACGGATAGCCCATGTATTTCCCTTGATTTAGGCTTCGAACCCCACTTTTCGGGCATCTGCTTCAGGAAAGGAAGTTGAACTGGAACCTGTGGATATGGCCGTTGAAGCTGAAGCTTAACCGAATGCATATTCTCTGTTCTCTTTCTTTATTCTCAGTCTCAGTTAGCTGATACTGTTTAAGTCCAGATAGAATCCCTAGTTGATTCTACTATTTTATTCTCCTGCGAGATTTCAAAGTAGGAACTATAATAGGCATCCGGAAGGAATAAGGGAATAAAGTTAAGTCTGTACCTTTTCTATTTGATATTATAGTATGTTCTACCTATATATAGATAGAGGTGTAGTAGTAGCTTCCCTCTGTAAAGTTCTGTTGAAAGGCCGTATGAGAACAAGGTTGGGATATAGGGTGCAAGGTAAGGTAGTTGATGAAAAGATTGTGATTGATTCAGTCATTCATTAGTCTCAGTACCTTATTTAGAGGTATCTTACAATACGCTCTATTTGCAGATGACTACGACTTGATACTTGATAGTAGGGATTAATATGCTTTATAGACTTTATCTTTATTCTAAGTTAAACCGGAAACAATAGAGATCACTCCATCTTTGAAGGTAGCTGTTGTTTGTCCTTGGTTTGCTTAAGCATATTAGGAGTTGTAGGTGTCCGTGTCCAACCTGTTATGTTCAGTACCATAATTCTTCTTTTATCTCTTATCTTTGATCCTGATAGTTTCCCAGAATGAATTGTATGGAGAGGAGGTAGTTGATGTCAAGTAAGTCATCGGATGTAAAGAGAGAACTAGCAATAGTTCTTATAATAGGAAAGGAGTTCTATAACTATAAGGTATCTCACTTCATTTCCTGGTAACCGTACCCTTGTGGGTAAGGTGGTTTTTCAGTCAGGAATAGAAGAAAGTGAAAGCAAGAGAGGGAACGATATATACCTTATATCCAGGTAGTTTACTTACTTACTTGTTAAGGAAGCCATGGGAAGAGAGGATGCCCCGGGGAAGGATGACGGGAGGGGACTGACCCTGCCTGCAAGGGAAGGAGGGCCCAGGTATATTGTCAGTTCTGTTGATGAATCTAGGCACTCGAAAGTTAGGATATGCGCTTGAAAAGCTTTCTGCCTAGCCAGTCCGGGATGGGACCATTTGATCCGTGGATAAGGGACCCGAGGAAAAGGCTCTTTCAGCCAAGTCTTTCAAGCCCTATTAGAGTCTGTTCTGGCAAAAGAGTTAGATGTGAGTGCTGGACCAGAGCGAACAGAACCACCTTTAAGGGATGGATCATATGGGACCGAGAGAACAGAACCAGCAAGTTCATGAGTCTCAGAATAAGAAGGGCATCCATCCAGGAAGTATGAGGCCTGCTTCTCAGTTCCGTTTTCAACTAGCATTTCAAGAAGAGAGGTTCTTTTAAGGGTTTGTCCAGGAGTTGTTGGGGTAATGCTTCGGATGTTAGCTTTTGAAGTAAAAACATTCTTCTATTACAATATTGACTCCCGGGACAACAAGAGGAAGTCTAGAGCGAAAGGGCCCGTTGAAGTAAAGAGAGAACAGCAAGGGAAGTAATGCACTAGAAGAAGTAAAGACATAGATTCTTTCATTCTTCGCAGTTGACTTCTCCCCCTATAGTACTACCATCAAGCAACTTAAGCTCAATTCCTTTCACTAGAATCAGAAGCATCCTACAGTTCATTCCTTTTATCTGCACTTGACTACCTTCTGAACCTGACTACTCGAATATAAAGTGAGTGTATTAAAGATTCCGGGCTAAACAGAGAATCACATCATTTCAGACATCACTTGGCACTAGACTGAAAGTCAAAGATAGGGAAGTTAGCTCTATTTCCCTCTATCCTTAGAGTCAGAGACAAACCTAGCAACACTTCCCCAGTACCTAGTTGATGAAAAGTTCTGCGAGGTAAAGAAATAGGAAGAAGGAAAGTGGGATAGTGCCGGTCTATTAGGTCAAGCCTTAAAGAAGTCAGGAATAGATTCAGTACAATAACGAAAGGATAGAATACTATGTTCTTATCCTGCTTTGAAGTCTAATTAGAATGCAAAATCAATATGAACAAGTACAGGGACGGGATAATTGTTTGATAAAGCAAACAGAGCTATTCGGAGGGAGTTTACTTACTTCTTGTTAGAGAAGGGATGGCGGCGTGGCATTAGTATGACTTTACGGTAGGGAAAGTCTGAGGTAAGCAAAGAGTAAGTTCACTAAATCTGAGATAAGAAACTAGGGCATCTATAAAAGCGAGGGAAGTGGAATCATAACTTGTTCTGTCCCGGGTGAAGTCTCATGAAAAGGAATCTTTTTGGAACATAATCGGAAGAACACCCCTTAATTAAAGTGGTACCACGCACGAACTTTATGAAGGAAAATCTATTGATTGGCTTTCAAGATAAGAGTGAATCATAAATAGCTAACTCAACAAGAGAGCGAGGCACGACCGATCAAGAAGAAAGACCCGTGGGAATGAGACGACCACTTGTGGCACATACATCCACTATATTTTTAAAGAGAGAACAACCCTCCAAAGAAGGGGGAACCTCAAAGGTGGACATGGCATCCAGATGATCATCAAAAGTAGGATCTCATCTTCCAATGTAGGCGCATCATACGCACAGGCTAGTGCGGGATAGGCTAATCACCAGACTGCTCTGGAATAGGTGAATCGCTGAAGACAAGAACGAGTGAATCTAGTTTCGAGAGCATGCCTTACTCTAACTCTAATAGGGGGCGTAGAGTTTCTAAGTGAAGGCAAACGCAACTATATATATGTAATATCCTAGCTGTCAGCAAGGCAGGTCCGCTATAAAGCCTACCGGCCAGAAAGTCCTTAAGAACGATAAAGCCGACTCAAAGGCTATTCCATAACCTATCCTTGTTTCAGACTAAGTCCTTGTCTGAAACGTTGTATGAGTGTATCATCTTTTTGTTTGAAAAGAGTGAGCAGGAAATCTCGTATGTGACCAGACCAGTGAAACTTCATCTTTCAACACCCTCTCAAGGCATATCTCGGGATGAATAGCACTGGGATGAAGACAAGGTTCCTCGATCTTCATTCTTCCTTTGATTGCTAGCAGTAAGAATACAGTGATCTCGGTGCGCAAAGAAATTAAGCTTCTTTCAGATCCCGGGTAACTAATCTAAGAAGTTCTACTCGTCAAGTAAGAAGTATGGCCTGACATCTTTCTTTGCTCTTATTCTAATTTCTGTTCTCTTTTTCGATAACCTTTGCCTAAGATGAGAGAGTGCATTTCCATTCACATCGGCCAAGCCGTAATGATGACCGAGAATGCTACCTTGAATGCAATTGATATCTCCCTTTTATTCTCTTGATTATCCTCATCAAGGTGTCATCAGACTCACGAAAGAAAGAGGCAAAAGGGAAAGAAGTGATTGTGCAACTCGCAGAAGAAGGGAAATTCGTAGGCACCTCAATCATAGGCCCGAAAGAGGAAGGGGCTGAGCGGGAAAGATGCCTCGGGGATCCCTTGGTTGTACGAGCATGGAAAGGGAAGACAGACCACGGCCTAAGAGATAGAAAGTCAGTGACGGCAGAGCGGAGTGAGAAGCTGAACTAACTAGTCAAGATAGAAAGATACGAGGAAGGACTCAGTAGGGCATCCTCGCCGGAGAGCGGGTTGGCCTCTGAGGGCTAAGCAAGTCGGGGCTCGCCACTGAGGATTCCTAACAAACGGGGGGCGATAGGTAGCCAACAATAGAATCTCTCTTCATGATGCCCCGCCTTGACCGATCTGATTTGGATTCAGAACCTACATCAATTGATCAAACAAAGCATTCATCTCTATCCAGAATGTATATCATTTAGCCAATCCTGAAAGCCAGATCTAATCTAACGAAGAAAGATCTCAAAACAAACAAAAGACGGATCGGCAAAACAACTCTCTCCGCGTGCTAAGCGCAAAATGGAATTGGATTGGATCTTCGGACCTCTAGAAGCCGCCTTACTATATGTAGTTCCCAGTGATAGAACTGCTAAACAAGAAGCTCCTTAGAAGGACGGGTGGAAGAGCCATTCGTTTATTTTATATAGGATAGACCTTTTTTACTCTCGATAGACCGATCGAAGACTGACGGCAGACCGAAGAGAGCAAGCCAGTGGCAGAAATAAGTGGAATCGATCGATGGCTTTTTTAAGGAAAATCAACGAGAGTCCTTTTGACTTTGATTAGGCCAGGACTCATACTAGGATGAAAGGCAAGGATGATAGGATGTCCTCGCGTACTGGCTTATTCGCAGAGCAGGAAAGAAGATACCTTTATTATGCAATTCTCGAGGTTCACCAGGACTCATCTCGATTGCCCGATTCCTTTTGATTTCAAAGCAAGCTTCGATCTTTTAACTGATAGAAGGATTGGGATATGATTCACGAATGAACCACACTGACACAGCACAGAAAAACAGGCGATACACATCAGGCAAAGGAAAGAATAAGAATCGAAGCTTTAGCAACTTGACTCCCATCCCAGGAACAAAAGACACTTATTTTATAGCAGCGCTCGAAACTACTGTTTTAGTAAACTTTCCCAGGATGGATGGAGTTCCGGGCGAAACAACTCAGTCGAGCCTGAATTATTGCACTAGCCGGTTGACGTCCTCCCCGGATGCCTTTAAAGGGAAAAGCGGGCACAGCTCACGCACGGCACAAGAGGCAAGGAACTTTCCACAGGCATGGACGGCTGGCTTAAAGTCTAGGACTTCCTAACTGCTTGATTGATAAGTATTATTTGTACTATAATACGGGAATGAATCGCATATGTTGGTTGAGAATTGCTCGGGAATTCATAGTTACTTTGCGGGGGCTACTCTTCTTTTTTGTCAATCGAGCCGCTTTCCCTCATTCTACTCGTCCAGCCTCTTCGCGAACTTGTACAATCGATGCCACAAAGATAGTCAACTCTATTATCGAAGAAATAAGGAAACGGGCGACGATTTGGCACCAGATATCCGGAGGTGTGGAAAGAGCAGCTGTGAGGAGCGGAAAAACCATCAAAAAACGACGATTGTTCGTGAGGGTTTCCACAGAAAGACCCCTTGGTTCTGGCAAACAGATCACAATTACAGGTACCTGAGAGCATACCGATGGAATGAACGAAATACGAACAGTTAGCATAATATGATCATAGATCTTAGGTTGTAACTTGATCATGAGCGAATTTGTTGATGTTGCACCCACGAAGTATAGAAAGTACCAAACATTGGGAACTACCCGGGGAAGAGTTAGGAACAGTAACAAGGAGAAGCGAGAACCACTTAAATAGAGGAATCGATTGTATTTCCTCCTTTGTTCCCCATAGCAACTGGGGATCAAAAAGCACCAAATTTGATGACTTATTAAGGGAAAGACGAAGTAAGAACATGCTATTGAAGACGTTGCAACATATGTCGGGGAGGCCTCCGTTGATTGTGTACAAACAAAATACGAGTCCAAAGACAGGGTAAGAAAGGGTTTAGCTAATGGAGATATTAACTCTTCCGGGAACCAGTAACGCGTAAACCATGTCAAACCAAGACCGATCAATATCCGAACGGAACGGATTCGAACTTCTCCTAGAATCGTTTCCGGTGCGAAATTAATAGGATATATATGAGTAATTCAAAGGATAAAGAGAAAGATTTGATAGGATTAAGGTAGCGGTAGTATATTGGAAGAGGAACTAGCTTTGACTTTCGCTGTCTAGGTATTTTTTGTTTCCCCCTTAAAAAAAAGTGACATGATCTCCTTCCCCTTCCACAGTCAAAGCAAAGATTGCAACAAATCATTTCCGAATCTTGTATCGATGGGAACATATGGGACTGATGCGCGACCTGTAGACCGAAAATCCGAAGATCTCGATGTACTCGATTTCAGTGGCTTTTTAGAAAGTCTAACTCCCCTTTTCATAGAATTCTTGCTCCAGCACTCAATGGTGATGATTAGCGTAGCGCATTTAGAAATCCTTCTTGCTTCGCGAAAGCCAACAGCCCTGGTGGAGTGATATTTTACCCTGGACAAGAGATTGAATAAGCAGATTCTAAGTCCGACTTCCTATTTTCCATAAGAGGAGCAGACATTGAAAGGAGTAGGAGAATGACTGCCTAGCTCACTCAGAACCTGAAGATCACATTCTTTTTCTCTTGTACCCGACCTGCTTGCTAACTCAGATGCATTCACTTGAACCAAGATGGTACCCCCCCTACCCACAACATCCACTGTACACAACCCCCATACTGGGCTTCCGCACCTAACCTAACTGACAAAAGAAGCCTTTTTGATTTCATTTTTTTTATGATATCAAAAATAGGGAACTACTCAATGGGATTTCCTTTATCTTTGAGTCGAAATTACTTTGTCTACTGCATGAGTCACTGTTGCTTTGGAACTCCCTCCTCCACTTGTTAGTCTGGCTTTCGAACAGCCGGCCGGCTAAGGGTTAGGGGTAGCTATAGCTCCAGGGAGGTTTTCTTGATGACATGGCGGCTCCAAGCTATTCTCTGGATCTATGATTTGGTAGCAGAGAAGGGTGTAGCTTGGAGCCCGCCATGTCATCAAGAAAACCTCCCTGGAGCTTGGTCATCCCAGATGAGCTGAGCTACGAAGTTTGGCATTCGTGAGGACGCAGCCGTGTAAGAAAGGGCATTATCGCTTATCTGTATATGAGAATTGGGTCACCGCGGCAGAGCTTCAATCGAAATAGTGATTCTTTGGCCAGGTTTGCTTATCCAACCCTCGAGTTTCAGGGTCCCGAAGAGACCAGACCTTGGGAAGGCATCACTTATGCTAGAAGGCTTCACTGCCCTCCTTTACTAGCAGCCCAGATCTGTTTAGTGCTCGGCTTGATGCCATCTCAGATGTCCATTCAAGTAGCCTGCCGCCTACCCTATTTTCTCTTAGATTAGAGAAGGGGCCTAGCGTGCCAATGATTTTGCTACAACTACTGTGATTTCACTGCTGCTCCTTCTTTTGCTACCTTGCGGAAGTCTTACTAATGTCTTAAGCCCCTAAGTAAGGCCTAAGCGGGGAAGGAGGAAGAATAGCGTTCTAGTGCCCTATTTGTCTAATATCGAAAATCCCCCCCATTCAAGAATTCGTATTCGTAGCGTCCGATTCCATTCCTGACTAGCGGACAGAAAAGAATTCCTCCTGCTCTACGATTAACTGTTCCGTTGAAGGGATTAAGGCAGTGAACTCGTTAGGACAGCCAGAAGGGCAGAGCTCTATGTTCTATTGAAAGCTGTCTCAAAAGAGCATCCATATCCTGAAAGCAGGACTTAAAGTCCATGTGTTGCGCATGATTAGGGATTAGACTTAGGGCAAGAAGGGCTTAAAGCCCTAAGTAAAGGAACTTCATTTCTCGCCGATTGTACGTCCTTTCAATTTCCACTTATTTTGGACATGAAACTGAATGCACTCGTTAGGTTCAACCTGGGGCTGAGAAAGAGCTTGTGAGTGAGGAATGGGGCTCTCTATGAACAGAATCCGCAGCTATCTTGCTTGAATGAATATAGCTACTCCCAAACAATTCAAAGGAAGGAATAGTTCACTCTATACGGGCTACAAAGCGAAGAAGTCGGAATTCATCGCCTGTGGGAGCTTGCTGATAGTGAGGAAGCCATAATCTCTAAATCGGATTGCCTATTTGTCTATCTGTCTGGTTAAGAGAGAATGGAAGAGACTCTAAATAGGGCAAGCACCCCCCTCGTCGAGTCCAAAGCTCCAGCTCAAGCAGTTCAATCCAATTGAATTGAGTACCTACGACTGTGGAATGCTTATTTTATGTTATTTTATTCAAAGAGGAACTCAAAGTCAAAACTAGACTTTGTCTTGCACACTGACTTCAATCGTATAGAGATTTCCCACTGTCTGTGTCGATACCAGAAACTACGACTGAAACCTACACCGCTAACGAAGTGAAAGTGATTGCCTACTTTCTATGTCCGGAGACGCTTACTGCACTGCTTCTTCTGTAAAGACAGGCAGGCGGTTATCCGGATGTAGTAAAGGAGGTAGGCTTAGAGCCAGCAATAAAGCTAGCAAAGTCTACCGCGAGCGAGTAGCCTTTGCCAAAGAAGGGACATGCTTACTTCATCTTTACTGAATGCATACACCTCTTGGGGATATATTTCTTGGAAAGATGAAGCATCTACTTCACTATATGCTATCTGGGTCAGTTGGGATTGGGATTCTGAGTGCTTTTCTATTTCTTTGATTTTCCTTCTCATCTCCCTTTCGCTCTTTCTGGTGATTGGATTGGCTAATTGATCTAAACTCTCTCTTTGTCGATGCTCGTGCAGCGGAAGGACTGCTTCCTTCTTTTCTTCGCTCCGAACGAACCTTGCCTTGCTAACGTTTGGTAGCCCTTCTTCAGGTTATTCAGCCTCTCTCTAAGTGCATTTCTGATTCAATCTATTCGATTCCTATTCTCACCCTCGAGTCAGGAGTTGTTGCCCTAATGTAACTTCCTTTCCCTTCGCTAGCCTTGGGGCTTAGTTACTTAATTCAGAGTTATCCCCCCCCTAGCCTATGAAAGCATTCCAATAGCTCTATGCCTACAGCGTAAATGAGTTAGGAACTAGAGTGAACACCAGGGAATTTACTTATTAATAGAGTAAGGGCAAAGGCAAGTCTTACCATTCCTGGAAGCGGCTCAAAGCATAGTAGAAAAGGAAAAGGGCCTTTTTTTGCTCTGATCCCCGTTTAAATTTCATACGTAGACCGTCGGGGAGGAAAGACTGACTACTACAAGGGCTTGTGCCAACCAACAAGAAGGGGGACGGAGCAAAGACATCTATTGGCCAGAACCGGACATTGCCCTTTACCATCCCACCACTAGGAGACTTAGAATAGATCCCAGATCGCCAGCCCAGGCCATGCTATCCAGAATGAACTCTTATTTCATCCCACGAGTCACCCGGTTAATCAAGATGTAGAAGCCCAACTTCCTCACAGACATAGTAGGCATAGGTCCAACCACCTTTTTTTTTTAAGTAGAAGTCTGAGCTAGGGGCAGGAGCTACCCACTGACGAAAGGTGGAGTATGGTCCACCCGGAGCCAGGTGATATCAGTTTAAGTCTTCGCCTCTGGAAAGCGCCCGGATCCATCATTGAGCCTTAGATTCGAAGGAATGGATTACTGACTCGATAGAGTGAGGGGAGTTGACTAGACTGACTTGAACAAGTTTAGTTCTTTCTTTTCTTTTGATCTCGGAATGCTTCGGATGAGACTTCTCCTTCGACGGATGAAAGAGCTCATTCTCTAGTTGGGGATTCCCCAGTGTCTGCTAATGCGGATTCAGCTTCTTCGTATGTTTATAACCCTTTCATTCCCAGAAGCGTCCAAGGACCATTCCAGCTGAAAAGCAAGTCAATCCTCTCCTCCTTCGCGAAGTGTCTAAAATTACTTTTCCTATCTCTTTTCTATAGGGACTGACTGATGGAAGGGAGAGTAAATTAACAACCTATCTACGGGAAAGCCTGTTTTCATGGCACAGAGAATCTCTTCCTTTCTCTGAAAAACTTGTATTACTCTGCAAGTTCAATCAGATCCGGCATAAATGCGTTCCAGAGTCTTTAGGTGTGGTATCATATGTATCCCGCTCGTTTAGTTTTTAGTTAAAGTATTAAGTATCGTCAATTCCATACCACCTTCGCTCGAGAGTGACGATGTTTAGTGTTAAGTAATTAGTAAGTAAGCGGTTCTACTTGATCTCATGAACTATAAAAAGTTTTAGCCCAGTCTAGTCCAATCTCATATCCGGAGTTCCTAGCCTTTGAGAACTAGGTTTTTCTCTTTCATTGGTTCTGGAACCTTCGACTTGTGGTTCCACTCTTACTCTTGCAAAAGTTGGAGAATCCACTGCTAGGGGAATGCGCGGGGAAAGAGCGAAGCCACTTTACCGACTGAAAGGTACATAGTTGCTTGACCGATAGCGAGAGGAACAGACTGACTAGCTCGGAGATAAACGTATTGGAATCGTCCAAATCATCTGCCTTGAGAAATGAAAGAGAGGTCCTAATACATTTATTAAGAAATAAGTGAGCGTAGACCCTTTCTTTTCTTCTAGAAAGGGAGTTCTGCAACGAAGAAAGGAGAGGATTTTACAACTACGCTATTCAAGAGCAGGGAAGGACTAGCTTCCAGTAAAAGGTGCCGGATAGGTAGGGAACATTCCTTTCCTTGCATTGGGGGGAGAGGCCTATCTGCAGTTGTCGACTCTTCACTTCACAGCGTATCATATTACTAAAAAGCACTCAAATACGTTGTATGTAAGGGCGAGAGGGTATCAAGGAGACAACCACTGTTTACTAGCAAACATTGAAAGCAGATACCCCGAATGACTCTTTGAACTGAAACGACGTAATAAAGGAACTAGCGGCCATCAAAACTGAACGAGATGAGGATCAAATAAAATCGACCTAACTGTGATAAGCAAGGTGGTTCATTTGACCATAAATGCTGAAAGAGAAACAGATGAAAGTTCGCCCAATGGAAGCGAGTGACTCAAGGTATGCCATCGCTCTTATCTCTTGACCTGAGACTAGATTGGGGGGAGTTCAGTGAGCGAGGAGAAGACTCGGTAAGCTGTTAAAAGAATCAATTCAATCAGCTCCAGAGCTAGGAGTTCTATGTCTCGGTTGAGGAGAGGCCTTAATCTTAGCTGCTACCCTACTTATCCCAGCTCTAAAGGCCGCTACTTACTCGATAGCTCACAAGTTGAGTCGAGTGTGATTCTTCTTGTTCCGCTGTGAATGGTTATCGTTATCGTATAAAGTGGTTATCCCAGCTTCCGTACCTTCTTCTTAGGATTCGGCTTTCACTAGACTCACTACTCTAAGTGAAGGAACCTGAGAGGAAGGGATGAATCCGTTCTTGGAAGGCTTGAGGGAATAAGCGATGCCATCGATTTAGCTGTTGGAGTACGGGCATTAGTAGCATAACTAGAGCGAAGGCCATGGCATTAGATTAGGGGAATGTTCTTTTAACGAATCCTAAGAAGAAGCTGCAATTGGAATGCTTTCAATGGCCAGAAGAGTGAAAGCCCCTGTTATATGATTTAAGGTTAGGAGTTTCATTGTTAGCAAGATCCCCAGCTATAGAATCTGTTGTCGTCAACGTACTTCTTTCTGTTTCTCCCGAGATGGGAATAATAGCGTTATCTAATAAAGGAAGAGCCTACTTTCGTACTCAAGGGTTGAGACTGTCCTTCTTATGAATAGGTAGTCTCAGTACGCTAAGGAAGCTTGGTCTGCTTAGGGCGTAAAGCAGAAGACTTTGCTCTAGCTCAAGCCTCCCCCGATAGGGATAGGTACGAAGTTGCTGTACCGATAGGTGCTGCTGGAGAAGGAAAGAAAGAGAAAGATTACGGTTGATCAAGTAACTTCCCTACCTCTACTTATAGAAAAGAAAAGCAGAGACAGACAAGAAGATGCTGATCTCTTTTATTACGCTATTTCAATTCAAGTGTCCAGTTGTTGTGCTTAGAATCGATTCTTTCTTCTTCATTCAATTGGGATCAAACTATCTCTTAAACTACCCGGTGACCGGCTTAGGCTTTGATTGAAGTTCCCAGCGTAAATAGAAAGGAGGAGATCCCACCACCCATTTCTGGGCGAGTTTTCCATCAAGCATTCAGGTACCACAACTGTCCTATTGATAAACAAGACAGCGGCGATACCGGTCGTGCCGACAGTAAGTACTCCACTACTCATTGGCGCCCTTTAGTTTAGATAGATAGGCCATAAGTCTGATGTCTAACGGTACATTGAGGTGTGTCATCCGGGGTAAACCCCAGGAAAGACAAGACCTCTCCATGCTCGAGGTACGTGTAGTCGCTCGAGCGAAGTGAGAGGATTGAAGACGCTCGCCCGATAGGGTCTTTAGACTTAGAGCGATAGCGATAGGGGGAGAACTTCATGCCTTTCCTTCCTCGGCCCTTAGGTATGAGTCACTCAGGCAAGGCCCATTTCAAATGAATTGGCAAGTAGCTATTAATAGATAGCCCTATTCTCAGGGTTTACATTTTTTAGAGGATATAGAGTGGAAGTCTTTCTCTATCCTACGCTATTCCCTGCGGTTGGAGTTGTAGTTGGAGAGTAGGTAATACGTTACAGATGAATCTCTATCCCTTTCTTCTGCCTTAGATTTCGAAGGCCTTGCTTCTGTCTGTAATTCCTTTAGTAGGTCGATACGCGCCAATAGGTAGGGTTCAGACGTCCATACGATCGAATGCAGTTCCTGTCAGTGAAAAAGGGGGCTTGAAAGCGGAGTGGTTATAGGTATTCGATGGCGGTTTCTTCCTTATCCTTTCTAGCCAGTGACATTCCTTCTACAACAAGCGATCCAGTTCCAGTCTATTCATTTCCAGTTGGAGTAGCTTCTCGCTTCTCGTGGCCCTTTCCTTTTCATGTGTAGCCTAAGTCTCTGTGCGTGGATATCTTTTACTATGAAAAGAGCGCATTCGAGGCATGAATCCTCTTCAACTTCAAGGGGAAATATCCCGGTAAGGTATTGAGAAGGGATCGCCTTCTCTTACTGAACCACGGAATAGCGCGGGAAGTGCCAGCTTTGCGTATAAGTACGTGGATGTTATCGGGCAGTCGGGTAGGGAGGATCTTACGTTGATACAGGCAACCGGCCGACAACGCCCCGCGCAAGGCGTTGGGCAACTTAGGGTTTACTTCAACATCTCGATCAGTTCTATACCGGGACTGACAATACACACCATTGAGATCACCCAGGATTTGAACCTGAGTACTTCCCTGATGAGAGTAGATTCCATCAGTTCTCCCCAAAAAAGAAATAAGTATATTGAAGTATATATAAGGCACCCAATCGAACGTATTCTCGGGAGACCGCTTTAGAAAGGCTTTTGACAGGCTGCTAAAATAAATGCCTTTTTCGATGATTATGGAGTTGGAGATTCCTGTTCAATCGTTACCTCGTTTCATAGCCTATATCTCCGCTTTCACTGGTTTTCCTCTGCGCATAAAGCTGTTGGTCTTGCTGTGGCTAGCTTGTTTGGTGTATATGGCTAGTAAGTTTCTTATCTCGCCCACTGGTTTGTAACGACAGCGAAAGCTTAAGCTCTTTTATGGGGCATTGGGATTGCCCTTTCGCAAAAATACCACTTAGAAAGAGCAGATGTTGCGCTCTGATATTACGTCCCATGCGAATCATTAGATGAGAGCGAAAACCAAAAAGAACAGCATTCAATATCAATCAATTTTCAAGTCGTAAATATATATCAATATAACTACAGGATGGAGGTCCTTTTTTTTGGCAGCAACTATTCCGTACCGACTAACAATGTCAAAAAATACTAATACACAGCAGCCAGCTCATCAACGTAATTGAAAGAAAGGATTTTCGGTTGAAAGTCTTATTTGTTCTGCTAAACAAACGAGCCTAAACGGGTTTCCGTCGGCGGAGGACAGCTAGGCAAGCTCTAGCGGGAGAAACAAGGGCGTGGTGTGGATGGGATGGAACCGAGACGCATTCGAGACAGGGTAAAACGAGGCCTGACAGGCCCATAACCCAGATAGATCCAAGATTCTTACTAGCGGGATGAATGACTGGTTTGCTATGAGACCCATCGACCTTGGGAGTGAATAGAAAGAAAGGATTGTCGGTTAGATTCAAGGTATGCCAGTTGATTGATTCTACTCCACTTTCCAGATTGGCTGAGTGTTACATCTATCATTGGTGTCTCTTTTTTTCTATTAATTATATATATAAGAGAAAGTCACTATAGTGAGTGGTCTGCCCCTGTAACTAACAATAAAATAAGAGAAGAAAGCTGTTAACGTAGGTCGGATCAACGCGGCGATAAATGCTATCCGACTTTCATGATCGAATCGATTCCACTTTTCACTTTGTCGAGATTGGCTTGGTCTTCAGTGTCAAAAAGTGAAGGTTCAAGTACAAGATCGAAAAGAATGCATTGCATGAACATTGAGATGCCCAAGAGAAAAAGAAGGAGGGAAAGCGTCGTTTAGTTAGGAACGAAGATAGTTGACCGGTATAGAGAGGGTTTTAGCGGGTAGAGGACCGATAGGGCAGAGAAGTCGTCTGGTTATCAAAATTATGTAAGAAAGAAGATTCGTCTTGCTGAGCGCGGTAAATGCTTTTGACTTTTCCTCAAGTTGTTCTCTATCCGCTAGCACGCAGACAATAATAGGACAAATCAATATATGGCAAAAGTGTGCAGCGAAGGTCAAGATACAATAGTGAGAACATTTTTCATAGTGCGTAGGTGGGCTCATTCCGAATTTCTGCATACCTTTCCTTTGTGCCGCCTTTTTTCCCATCCCATTCTTGACTTCTGTTGGTCAACAACCAACCACAACAAACAATCAAAACACTAGTCCTACTCCATCAGCTACAGGCTTTTCGGAGTGTCTGGAGGGAATTTGGATTTCTCATCACTATGTTTCCACTCCATTTTCATTACGAAGATGTATCACGTCAGGATCCGTTGCTCAAACTGAATCACGCCAACGTTATGGAAGTTCCTGGATCGTGTGAAATAAGAGTAGTACCAAAGGCACCCTATGATTTCATAATCAAAAATGGAAAATTGGCTATGGAGATTCCGCGCGGTCAGAAATTCATACAGACACAAAGGGGTTCGACAGGAAAGTCGTTTCGATCCAATCCATTCTTGGGGTCAAATAAAGAAAAAGGATATGTCAGTGACCTAGCACGACAAAGCACTCTCCGAGGGCATGGAATGTCTAATTTTTCGGTCAGAATCTCGACAGTAATGTCTCTGTTAGATTCTCCGGTCGAAATACGGGAAAACTCCATTCAATTCTCGATGGAAACGGAGTTTTGCGAATTCTCCCCGGAACTGGAAGATCATTTCGAGATCTTCGAACATATTCGAGGGTTCAATGTGACTATTGTAACTTCGGCCAACACACAAGATGAGACTTTACCACCGTGGAGCGGCTTTTTGCAAAAAGATGAGGGAGAAACTAAGCTAAGTCAGAGATGTCGGAGAAGCGAATATACGAGATAACAAACGCAGATTGCTCGCGGCTAAATATGAATTGAGACGAAAGCTTTATAAAGCCTTTTGTAAAGATTCCGATCTTCCTAGTGATATGCGGGACAAACTTCGTTATAAGTTGTCCAAGTTGCCAAGAAATAGTTCCTTTGCACGAGTAAGAAACCGATGTATTTCCACGGGTCGCCCTCGTTCCGTATATGAGTTCTTTCGAATTTCTCGTATCGTTTTCGTGGATTAGCATCTCGAGGTCCTTTGATGGGCATAAAGAAATCGTCTTGGTAGCAACCGCCAAACCAATAGAACAAGGGTTAGCTCTGCAGCTGGTCCACAAGCAAGGTAAGTAGGTCCATTACCGGCCGGCTCCGGACCGTCGCCAGCTCACAGTCGTCCGTTAACCCTGCAGAGCCCCCCGCCCCTGACCTTTCCCATACTTTAATGGATGACAACACTCGTCGCGCCGAACTAGATGAGCGCGCGGGGTTTCATTTTGTGGGGGTTGTCGGAAGAGAAGAAAGACAAAGTGCTTTTGGCACAAGTCCAAATAGAAAGGGCCATTGAGAAAGCTCTGCTCTCCGACGGGTATTCCCGGGATGAGCTTTCTCAAAAGAGCAAACGGGATGAGATTAGGGGCTTTTTGTTCTACCGTAATGGGGAAACTTCTTTCTATTAAGAAATACGAGTCTTATGTGGAAGAAGTCAAATTTGGGACCCACCGCAGCCAGCCATATCAAGATCTTATCCATGCCATCTCTTCTTCCTATCTTTTTTTAAATAAAGTCAAAAAAATAAGAGGTGGGAACGTTAGAAGACTAGATAGGGATTAGGGCGTTAAGCTTAATAAAAAGTAGCTTATACGAATAAGACCCTCCGCGTCTGGTACTACACCTGCAGCAAGCACATTCACTCGCTAGCACTTAGTCCTCATCTCCAAGAAAATGAAAGAATTGGGGGCGATAGTGTAGAGTCAATTAAGCGGAGGCTTTTGGCTGGATCGAATCTGTCTCGTTATGTCGTATATATTAGTTTAGTCTGCCCTACTGAAGCTCTCCAGTCTGCGTAGTCCGTTTCAATGCTTCTTACGAAGCAAGTAACTCTTCCCGCATCAGGGACTTCTTTCTCTTTCGTGGTTGGTTGGGGGTAAAGGGAAGTGGGGCTGTGGGTCCCTGGTCGCTTTACTAGCCGTTTTTCGATGCGCGAGGAATTGTCTGAAAGTGAAAGACATCATTGGTAGGCGGCCAAGCGAAGATTCCAGTGGGGCCATAGGTAGGCGCAGTGAAGAGAGATTCAAATCCTCTCAACTCATATTTCCCACGTAGTTCGTCGGTCAAACCAACGATTCTCTTCTCAAAGTAATAGAGAGATCTTTTTCTAGTTAGACTTCTATCAATGCAATGAAAGAACCATCCCTTCCTATTTATTTGTCCTGTCAGAAAGAGAATAAGACCCAAAAGAGCCCTTCTTTACCACTTGAGGGGGTGGGGGGTGAAGGGGGGGGGTTTACACACAACCGAGGCAAAGTGGTTTATGATTGAATCTCAGAGGCATTCTTATCATTTGGTAGATCCAAGTCCATGGCCTATTTCG